>NC_057799.1:200204612-200213228 GCF_018294505.1 Triticum aestivum
GGTCCGGCGCGCGCGCGCGAGCCCCGATCTGGAGGAGGGGAACGACGTGGGGGGGTGTGGGATCGAGTGGGGAAGGGTTAGGGTTTGGTCGGGCGGTGGCCTAATAGGCCAGGGGCAGCAGGGGGGTGGCCTGGCTGGGCCGGCCTGGCTTGCCCAGTGGCCAGCTGGGCCGAGACCCAACCGGGGGGGTTGTTTCCTTTTTTGTTTTGTTTTGCATTTTCTTTTATTTATTTTCTTTCACCTTTTAATCCATTTTAAAATACTTAGGCATTTTCTAAAAAGGAGTTTTCTCCACAATAATTACCAGTGTATTATTTGGCACCCACCAAACATTTTTGTTTTGATGTTTGAAAACTTTTATCGTTTGATTTAATTTTAAATTTGAATTTGACTTCGTTTCGAAATGCTGCGAGGTTAGCAACAGTAACGGAGGTGACGTGGCAAGATTAGCGTGAGATTACTGTAGCATGATTATCCGGGCGTTACAAATCTCCTCCACTACAAGAAATCTCGTCCCGAGATTTAGGAGGTAGAAGGAAACTGTGCGGGGTATTCTTCGCGCAGACGATCCTCTCGTTCCCAAGTGGCCTCATCTTCAGAATGGTGCGACCACTGGACTTTGAGAAACTTGATCGCCTTCTGACGTGTGCGGCGTTCAGCTTGGTCGAGAATGCGGACCGGATGCTCCTTATAAGAGAGGTCTTGCTGCAATTCGAGCACTTCATGATCCACAGCTCGGATTGGGTCCTTGAAGCAACGGCGGAGCTGTGACACATGGAACACATCGTGAACCTGAGAAAGGTTCGGCGGTAGCTCCAGTTGGTATGCCACTTTTCCACGCCTTTCGAGAATAGTGAATGGGCCAATATAGCGAGGAGCTAGTTTGCCCTTGATCCCGAAGCGGTGAGCACCCTTCATTGGTGTGACTCGAAGATAAGCCTTTTCGCCAGGTTGATAGACCATGTCTTTATGATGACGGTCATACTGACTCTTCTGACGTGATTGAGCAGTCTTGAGATTCTCACGAATAATGCGGACTTGTTCTTCGGCATCTTGGATAATATCCGGACCGAAGAGTGGGCGTTCCCTAGTTTCTGACCAGTTCAGAGGGGTTCGGCACTTTCGTCCATATAACACTTCGAAGGGGGCCATCTTCAGACTAGCTTGATAGCTATTATTATAAGAGAACTTAGCATACGGGAGAGATTCCTCCCATTTCTTACCGAAGGAAATAACACAAGCTCGAAGCATGTCTTCGAGAACTTGGTTGACGCGTTCAACTTGCCCTTGCGACTGAGGATGAAACGCAGTACTGAATGACAGATGAGTTCCCATGGCTTCTTGGAAACTTGCCCAGAATCTTGAAGTGAATAAGCTACCACGGTCTGAGCTGATAACCAATGGAATACCGTGGAGTGAAACAATCCTGGACATATAGAGCGTTGCCAACTGGCTAGCAGTGATCGTTTCTTTGACCGCCAGAAAATGTGCAACTTTGGAAAGCCGGTCAATGACGACAAGAATAGCATCATTACCTTTCTGTGATTTGGGAAATCCAGTGACGAAGTCCATCTCAACATGGTCCCATTTCCATTCAGGAATAGAGATAGGTTGCAGAGTTCCAGCAGGCCTTTGATGTTCTGCTTTGATACGACGGCAAACGTCACATTCAGCAACATAACGAGCAATGTCTTGCTTCATATTAGACCACCAGAATCTTTGACGGATGTCTTGGTACATCTTCGTACTACCAGGATGGATACATAGAGGCGTATCATGAGCTTCTTTCATAACTTCCTGTGTCATATCCAGGTTTTTCTCTGCACATGGCACCACTAGGCGGCCCTTGAAGTATAAGGTGCCATCTTCAGCAATGGTGAAGAATGAGGGCTTTCCTTCTGCGAGGTAGCGTTTAATCTTGTGGGCTTCAGAGTCATATCCCTGTATTCTCTTGATGGATTCCAAGAGATCTGGTTCGACGGCCAGGGTATTGAGGGAACCCTGGGGAACAACACGGAGGTTCATCTTGCGAAACTCCTTAGGAGGGGGGCGAGTGCACCCGGAGGAACAATATGGAGGTTCAGCTTCCTGAATTCTTCAACAAGCGAGGGCTGAACTTTGTGAACCTGGAGGTGGTTGCAGTAAGACTTGCGGCTCAAGGCATCAGCCATTACATTAGCCTTGCCTGGCGTATAGGAAATACCCAAGTCAAAGTCTGCAACAAGCTCCATCCATCTCTGCTGACGGAGGTTCAGGTCTGGCTGAGTAAACAGATACTTCAGACTTTGGTGGTCAGTGAAGATCTCGCAACGATTACCGAGAAGGTAATGTCGCCACTACTTCAGCGCATGAATGACAGCAGCAAGTTCGAGGTCGTGAACTGGGTAGTTCTCTTCGTGAGGGCGCAATTGCCGAGAGGCATAAGCAATCACTTTGCGGTCTTGCATTAGGACACAGCCTAATCCTTGACGGGAAGCGTCGCAGTAAATGACAAAGTCCTTCTTAGTATCAGGTGGAGCTAGAACTGGCGCAGAAGTCAACTTGTCTTTGAGTGCCTGGAAACTTTCCTGACATTTGTCTGTCCATTGGAACTTGACGCCCTTATGTAACAGGTTAGTCAGAGGCCTGGCGATCTTGGAGAAGTTCTCGACGAATCGACGGCAATAGCTGGCGAGACCGAGAAAACTTCTGACTTGCTTAATGTTCTTGGGAGGAGTCCAATCAAGAATAGCCTGAACTCGCTCGGGGTTGACGGCAATACCATCCTTAGAGATGACATGCCCAAGATAGGTTACTTCCGGTAGCCAGAATTCACATTTGGAGAACTTGGCATATAGTTGATGCTCTCGTAGCTTTTCCAGCACAAGTCGAAGATGTTCAGCATGTTCTTCTTCGTTCTTGGAAAATACCAGGATATCATCCAGATAAACCACGACGAACTTGTCGAGGTAATCCATGAATATATAGTTCATCAGACGAGAGAAGGTGGCTGGAGCATTGGTTAAACCGAAAGACATGACGGTGTACTCGTATGAACCATAGCGAGTCACGAAGGCGGTCTTTGGGATATCCTCCTCGCGAACACGGATCTGGTGGTAGCCCAACCTCAAGTCAAGCTTAGAGAACACTGACGAACCCGCCAGTTGATCATACAGATCATTGATCCGAGGAAGGGGGTATTTATTCTGAATGGTAGCTTGGTTTATAGGACGGTAGTCTTGAACCAATCGGTTAGTCCCATCCTTCTTCTTGACAAAGAGAGAAGGTGCTCCCCAAGGAGAGCAACTTGGGCGAATGAATCCTTTGCGAAGAGATTTGTCGATTTCCTCCTTAAGCTCAAGGAGTTCATGCGGCGGCATTTTGTAGGGTCGCTTGGCTATAGGAGTGGTGCCTGGTTTCAAGTCGATGATGAATTCGACAGCTCTAGCAGGGGGAATCCCTGGAAGTTCTTCAGGAAAGACGTCGAGGAATTCACGCACAACGGGAATGTTTTCAATGCCCTCTAGTGGTGCAGCATTCAATGCATAGAGCCTTGCCTCGGCGTTTTGCACCAGATGGGCTTGGTAAGTAACTATCTCATCTGAAGGGTGTAGCAGATGGACGGTCTTAGTGGCGCAAACTATAGAAGCAGTATGCGCTTTCAACCAATCCATACCAAAAATGAGGTCGATGTTAGACGACTTCAGGATAATGGGAGAGGCATAGAATTCCAGCCCTTCGATTTCCACGGGGACGTCGATGCCAACCAGGGAGGTTTGACACTGTCCCACGGGGGTTTTGACCAATACAGAGGTGTTCATCTCCTCACATTTAACGTCGTGCTTGTATGCAAAATCTTCTGACATGAATGAATGCGATGCACCTGTATCAAATAAAACGAATGCTGGTACTGAATTTACGAGGAGTGTACCCATCACAGTAGCAGGCTGGTCTTGAGCTTCATTGAGATCAACGTGGTTGGCATGAGCACGACCATAAGGCTTAGCATTGTTGTTGTGGGGCTGGTTGTTACCACGGCCCGTTGCTGGAAGGGCCAGTTGATTCTGATTCTGATTGCAGTCCCTGGCACGGTGACCTGGTTGTCCACACTTGTAGCACAGACCATTATTGGGAGTGGGAACAGGAGCTTGGGATGGTGGATCTAGAAGTCTTGACTGCCTAGATGGTGGTGGAGGCAGACGAGGTGCAGCATAGGTCTGCCTTGGGGCAGATGCATTTGGACGGTACATGCTGTTCGGGATCCATATCTTACGCTTCTGTGAGGGCGAGCCCGAAGATGAGCCCGTGTCACGGTTGCGCCTGTGAGAGCTCTGGTATTCCTGCAGACCAGTTTCGACATTGATGGCCTTGTTCACCAAGGTGGCGAAATCAGCAAAGTCATGCACTAGAAGTGCGAGCTTGATGTCAGCTTGAAGGCCATCACGGAACTTCTCCTGTCTGCGTGCATCAGTTGCAATGTCCTCTTCAGCATAGCGGGACAAGTCCAGAAACTCCCGCTGATAAGCTTCAACAGTTTTGTTGCCTTGGATGAGGTTGCGGAACTCACGCTTCTTCCGGTCCATGACTCCCTGAGGAATGAAGCGGGCACGGAAAGCTGCTTGGAAGTCTGGCCATGTGATGATTGTTCCAGCTGGCATAGTACGCCTGTGGCTGTCCCGCCATTGAGCTGCGGGTCCCTTCAAGAAGAAGGAAGCAAAGGTGACATAGCTGGCAAGGGCTACATCAGCAGACTCCATCTCATAGGTGATGTCACGGAGCCAGTCATCAGCATCCAGAGGCTGAGTTGAGCTGCGGTAGATGGTTGGGTCGAGGCGTATGAAATCTTGAAGAGTCACTTGGGCTGGCTGCTGGTTCATATTGGGGCGAGGAAACTGAGCCATCATATTTTCCATGAATTGGCGGTTCAGTTCGAACTGTTGGATCATACCAACCATGTACTCTGGTGGTGGTGGGGCATCGCCACCACGACCACGACCACCTGGTCTAACCATCCTGCTAATATATAACAGGGGTAGTTCAGCATTGAGAAATTTGCAAGGACAAGAATCATTCATGATGAAACATGCATAAAGAAGGGAGCACGATAGCTACTACATGGTAGTCGGCATAACTTACAAAGGGGTCATGCATAGAGTTCAGTGCACAGAGTTCAGTACATAGACTAAAACAACATAGGCGGCACACAGGCTCGCGGCGAATGCATCTAACACTACAAGCAAGCCTACATCAGTCCCAAGAGGTACTGTGGAGGTAATCGTAGCCCGACAGCTGGTAGTGAGGCAACGGATAGCCCTCCACGTCAGCAGACTGGGGGCCGCAGATACTCAGGTGTAGAGCCCGACGCTCAGGTGGCAGAAGAGGACCAAGTGCAGGGGAGTAGCCTCCCACCTCTGGCCAACCGACACCGTGGGGCATCACGGTCCTAGCTGGGTAGATTGCCGTACGCGGTACCTGTCCAGATCGGACAAAGGGGTGCAGCAGTGTCAGAGCACGGTAAAGGTGCTGACGGGTGGTGTACATCTCGTGGCGAAGAGCTCGGTTAGCTCGATCCAGCCCATCAGTATGCAGAACCAGGTTCTGATGGTAGAAGGGCTCTCGGGTGACAGTGGAGTAGGCAGCAGTATAGTATCCCTCCGCACCAACATCAGATGCGATAGCAATGTGCCTGAAAGGGGAGGTGTCCAACTCCCGATACTCTCCACGAAGACGTGTCAGAGCAGCATAGGCAGCATCGTGGACAGCCATATCGATGGTCACACCAACACCATGTGCGGTGTGCAGCACAGTAGTGGAGTCATACTCCCGCGAGTAGAGGTGGACGATGGCACGGTACTGCTCCTGGTTAAAGTCCTGGTACTCCTCGTAGACGGTGTACTCAGGGTGCCAGCGATAACCCAGATAGGTCATCATCTCAGCTAGCACCGCAGGTGATCCCGAGGCACCAATGGTCGTCGTGTGGCGCACGACCTGCCTCGTGGGTTCCATCTGAAAGCAAAGACGTTTCAAAGGAGTCAAATGACAGTGTGTGAATTGTTCAAAATACTATTCTAAGAAACAACTATGGCTTATCCAACTTTGGGGTGAATGCGGTCACGGGATCCTAGTGTTAGAGTTAGTAAATTCGTTTAACCCGAGTAGAATAGAGTTCAGAGTCCCAGAGTAAAGGTCGAGGAGTAAAAGATCCTAGTACCACCCAATGGCGACGTGGGCCCGTAAGACACACAGCCATGTTAGTAAAAGTTTTTGTAATGTCTAGACTCGACTTCGGGCAAGGAGTGTGGAAAGGGGGATTCCTACAGGCAGTCGGCTCTGATACCAACTTGTGACGCCCCCGATTTGACCGTACACTAATCATGCACGCAAATGTGTACGATCAAGATCAGGGACTCACGGGAAGATATCACAACACAACTCTACAACATAAATAAGTCATACAAGCATCATAATACAAGCCAGGGGCCTCGAGGGCTCGAATACAAGTGCTTGATCACAGAAGAGTCAGCGGAAGCAACAATATCTGAGTACAGACATAAGTTAAACAAGTTTGCCTTAAGAAGGCTAGCACAAACTGGGATACAGATCGAACGAGGCGCAGGCCTCCTGCCTGGGATCCTCCTAACTACTCCTGGTCGTCGTCAGCGGCCTGCACGTAGTAGTAGGCACCTCCAGTGTCGTAGGTGTCGTCGTCGACGGTGGCGTCTGGCTCCTGGACTCCAACATCTGGTTGCCACAACCAGATAGAAAGGATAGGGGGAAAAGAGGGAGAGAAGCAACCGTGAGTACTCATCCAAAGTACTCGCAAGCAAGGAGCTATACTACATATGCATGGGTATATGTGTAAAGGGGCATATCAGTGGACTGAACTGCAGAAAGCCAGAATAAAAGGGGGATAGCTAGTCCTGTCGAAGACTACGCTTATGGTCACCTCCATCTTGCAGCATGTAGAAGAGAGTAGATTGAAGTCCTCCAAGTAGCATCGCATAGCATAATCCTACCCGGCGATCCCCTCCTCGTCGCCCTGTTAGAGAGCGATCACCGGGTTGTATCTGGCACTTGGAAGGGTGTATTTTATTCAGTATCCAGTTCTAGTTGTCATAAGGTCAAGGTACAACTCCGGGTCGTCCTTTTACCGAGGGACACGGCTATTTGAATAGATAAACTTCCCTGCAGGGGTGCACCACATAACCCAACACGCTCGATCCCATTTGGCCGGACACACTTTACTGGGTCATGCCCGGCCTCGTAAGATCAACACGTCGCAGCCCCACCTAGGCTCAACAGAGAGGTCAGCACGCCGGTCTAAACCTATGCGTGCAGGGGTCTGGGCCCATCGCCCTATGCACACCTGCACGTTGCGTACGCGGCCGGAAGCAGACCTAGCCCCCTTAATACAAGCGCGAGCTTACGGTCCAATGCGGCGCGCGCCACTCAGTTCCTGACGTCAAAAGAGCTTCGGCTGATACCACGACGTCGGGATACCCATAACTACTCCCACGTAGATGGTTAGTGCGTATAGACCAAATGGCCAGACTCAGATCAAATACCAAGATCTCGTTAAGCATGTTAAGTAACCGCGAACGCCGACCAGGGCCAGGCCCACCTCTCACCTAGGCGGTCTCAACCTGCCCTGTCGCTCCGCCACAAAGATCCACTCGCGGGTACTCCTACGAGCCGACCCGACTTTAGTCATCACATGTGTCATGTATATAGTATATAAGTATATACCCGTGATCACCGCCCAGGTGATCACGGCCCGATAGTATAGCACAGCAGACGGACAAGAATGTAGGGCCACTGATGGAAAACTAGCATCCTATACTAAGCATGTAGGATTGCAGGTACAGGTAACAACAGTAGTAGCAAGGATAGGCTATGCATCAGGATAGGATATCGGAAAGCAGTAACATACTATACTACTCTAATGCAAGCAGTATAGAGAAGAATAGGCGATATCTGGTGATCAAGGGGGGGGGGCTTGCCTGGTTGCTCTGGCAAGTAGGAGGGGTCGTCGACTCCGTAGTCGAACTGGGCAGCAGCAGTGTCGGTCTCGTAGTCTACCGGAGAGAAGAGGGGGGAAGAAACAGTAAATACAATGCAAACATAAGCATGACGATGCGTGACATGACAATGAGCGGTGCTAGGTGTGTCCTAACGCGACAGTAGGTGGTGCCGGCGAAGGGGGGAACATCCGGGAAGTATTCCCAATGTTTCGCGTTTTCGGACAGACGGACCGGAGGGGGAAAGTTGCTAGTTCGATAGGATAGGGAGGTGTGGTGGACGAACGGACTGCGTATTCGGATTCGTCTCGTCGTTCTGAGCAACTTTCATGTTGAAAATATTTTAATCCGAGTTACGGATTAAAAGATATGATTTTCTAAAGATTTTATTAATTTCTAGAATTTAATTATTTATTTAATTTAATTCAAAATCTGGATTTATGACATCAGCATGATGTCATGCTGACATCAGCAGTCAACAGGGGTTGACTAAGTCAAACTGACATGTGGGTCCAGTGGGACCCACCTGTCATTCTCTGGTTAGGGTATTTAGGGTTTAGCTAAATAAATTACTGTTTAATTAAATTAATTATCTAATTAGATTAGTTTAAATAGGATT
>NC_057799.1:200213732-200409345 GCF_018294505.1 Triticum aestivum
AGCGGCGGGGTCCAGGCCAGCGACGGGCGACCCGGGCGGCGGCGGCGGTGGTCCGGCGCGCGCGCGAGCCCCGATCTGGAGGAGGGGAACGACGTGGGGGGTGTGGGATCGAGTGGGGAAGGGTTAGGGTTTGGTCGGGCGGTGGCCTAATAGGCCAGGGGCAGCAGGGGGGTGGCCCGGCTGGGCCGGCCTGGCTTGCCCAGTGGCCAGCTGGGCCGGCCTGGGTTGTTTCCTTTTTTTGTTTTGTTTTGCATTTTATTTTATTTATTTTCTTTCACCTTTTAATCCATTTTAAAATACTTAGGCATTTTCTAAAAAGGAGTTTTCTCCACAATAATTACCAGTGTATTATTTGGCACCCACCGAACATTTTTGTTTTGATGTTTGAAAACTGTTATCGTTTGATTTAATTTTAAATTTGAATTTGACTCCGTTTCGAAATGCTGCGAGGTTAGCAACAGTAACGGAGGTGACGTGGCAAGATTAGCGTGAGATTACTGTAGCATGATTATCCGGGCGTTACAATCGCCTTTCACCATCATTGGATAGTTTTGTCCAAGGAAGAGCGAGTTTGCTCCAAGACTATCAATACTGTACCAGGGAGAAGGTGTTGGCGCTAGCACACTAGTATCCATCCCGAATACCATGCAACGGGTGTTGGAATAGGTCCGGAGAGTGCGACCATGGGAGACAACACCTGCTCCCTCAGTAGTAACATCAGCAGTGGGTTGTATACAGACAAGAAGTGGTGATCCATTGGAATTAGTTGCCAGCCACCAGTGAGCATATGGGCCCTGCTCGTCCTCATGCTCGTGATCATCACCATCGTCATCCCCCCCTTGGTTATAAAAATTTTCAAGTATAGGTGGTGGAATGTTCACAGGACCTTGGAAACACAAGAAGAAGGTTAATTAGTAGAGAAGGGAAACTTGCTAACTCGCATGCATGTGGATGAAACAATTATAATTACGGTGGAAGACAAACATACCGAAACTACGAGAATCCCATGCAAAAACAGTGCCACAAGTGGTGGCAGCAAACACAAGACCCTTGTATTCAATTGCATCACAGTACACATCCGTGTATAGAAACTGATTTTTGAGCAATATCCATCCAGTCGAACCACGAAGGACGGCAACAAACTTGTCGAAGATAGCAACAACTTGATAGTTCTTGTAATTCCATGAGCGGTTGGGAACTCGAGAAATTGCTATCTTCCGTAGACGACAGTCACCATGGTCATATTTGAACGTACGTAGATCATCTGTGTGCTCAACCTCAGGGCACTCGAAGATTTTTGGAAGTGGAATCTGCTGACGAGTGTACACATTCACAAGTTCCCACTCGCAATTGTACCCAATATAAACAACCCAATCTCCATTTCCGCCTGCCCAAGCCTTGCCCTCAAGCGATGGCATGTTAACATCATACGTATCATTATCAAGCGGCATCAACTTGCACAAGGCGAGGCTTCCCTCGTCCCCGCGCCAGTCAGCAGGGTCACGGCGAAGAAGATAGGGGAGATCAAACTGCTCCTGGACCCTTGAGTTCCTTGTAATGATGTTATTAGTTGAGTCGAGAATGTTCTTAAACGAACCTGCCATGCTAGCCGAGGTGATGACGTCGCACCGATCAATGAGTTCCCCCACCACGTCGTCTTTCAGATCGGGGCAAGAATAACGGGGTCGTTTCCGGCTTGTTCCCTCCATGGAGAAGACGGTCAAACAATGGCAGAAGGAAGGGTGAAGGCAAATGGAGGAGGGAGGAAGAGCGTGCGACAACAGTTCCAAATCGAGAGGGAAAGGCGAAGAGTCGGTGGACGATTGCCAGTTTTCCACGGTACACGAAGAGGCGCCCCGGCCTACACGTCCTTTCGAAAATTGTACAAAAGGACTCGCCGTCGTCTCACTGACATGTTGGAACAGGACCACATGTCAACGAAACATGGTGTGTAATTTCTCGTGCAAAATGCGATCTGGCCGCGTTGGCCCGAGGTGCCACATTAGTTATCGACCTTTATTTTTTTAACATACAATCTGAGTGGATAGCTCCTGTGGTCATCACACGTGAGCGGATATATAGGTGGGCTAGGTGGGCACGCGGCAACAATCTAAGTGCTAAAAGAGTTGATCTCGAAAAAAGAGTTGATCCAATGCTTGGTTTTGTTTGGATTTTCTAACTATGACCATTGGATAGAGTGAATCAATGGCTTACGTTCAAAGTTATTCTCATACTATAGAATAGTATAGGAACGTGGAGAGATTTGGTTGATTTTATATCGATGAATAATATAAAATATTATGAGTGCAGACGCTCCACCCCGAGGTTTGTAGCTCCTCGGTTGTCGGGAATCTATGTTCTTCCACTCTTTCGTTTAAGACATGAGCTTTGTTCATCCTGTTGCCGGCACGCGGGACATCTATATGCCTCCATTTTACAAAATCATACTATATGCCTCCATGACACGCGGGACATCTAGCATCAAGGTGGCGTGTCATGCAAGAAAATGGAGATATGCAGTGCGTAAGTGAGTCGTGCACTTCGATGGCACCTAGTACTACGCAATATTTTTTCTCCTCGATGGCACGTGAATAGTGCACGTACTCAATGACAGAGAACGGGATGGTAGCCATGGACATGGTCGGCCCTTTTTGAAGAGAGTACTAATAAATACGTAACTTTGATGTGTCCCGTCAACTCGCAGAACAACGAGAAGCTTGCTTACTACGCCTTCTCCCTCGCCAACGCGTGCGCGGTGGCTCGCAGCACGAGGAGAAACTTTTGCTTACAGGCGGTGGACGTGCAGCAGTTCATTTGGTGTCAGATTGCCAGAAGTAGTACCATCATTATTGTTCGACTTCCGGAAGAGGAGAAGAGCCAAGCGCAAGGTCACCTACTAACCTAGTACAGTACTACTATAGCCAAAGTTGGTCCACCTTTTTAGAGCATGGTTAATTAATATAGGCGGCTCTTGCAGCGGCACATCATTTAGAGCAAGTACTCTCTTCGTAGGATCAAAGGAAGTGAAATAAAAGTTGGAGTGGATGCTAGATTGCCAATTAAAACATGATTAGATGGGAATAAAATCCTATAGCATTCTATCCTATGAATCAAACGACCAATGTAGGAAAATTATGAGGGGGGTCTCTCCAACAGTGTTCCTCGGCTCGCACCTAGCATCACGGTGGTCGAACTTGGAGTCATTCATCTGGTACACGTGGCATCTCAGATCTGGTACTCCAATATTAGGTTGGCTCTATGTGATGTGGCAACTTCATATACTAACTGGATGTTGGCTATACTACTACGGTACTCACACTCCAAGAAGTGACTCGAAAACCATTCATAAATTGAGTCTATGACACGCATTTGCAAATGTACCATTCATTACATACAACAAGTCATCAACACACAACGACAACGATGATACATGTTGGATTATAGATTATTTCCAACAAAACATTCTAGTAAATACTGAAGTTTTCATCACACAACAAAACAAGCAATGAAATGAATTTCAACTCAACCAATCCTTGGCGTTGGAAACGCTTGCTTTGAACATAGGTGCTCTGGGAAGGGCCAGCTATTGTCAATATCGAGAGCAACGCAGGACTGATCATACAGGCTGAAGCGGCATATATCAGGAGCAGGGTAGGGAACCACCGCAATGTCCGAGGTATAGATACAGTTGCTTCTCATAAATGGTAGTAACGTTGTGTCAACAGCAGCTGGATCGCCTTTAACCATCATTGGATAGTCTGGTCCAAGGAAGGGCGAGTTTGCTCCAAGACTATCAATACTGTACCAGGGAGAAGGTGTTGGCGCTAGCACATCAGTATCCATCCCGAATACCCTGCAACGGGTGTTGGAATAGGTCCGGAGAGGGCGACCATGGGAGACAACACGTGCTCCCGCAGTAGTAACAATCTCAGTGCACTGTATACAGACAAGAAGAGGTGATCCATCGGAATTAGTTGCCAGCCGCCACTGAGTATATAAGTCATGCTCGTCCTCATGATCGTGATCATCACCATCGTCATCTCCCCCTTGGTTATAAAAATTTTCAAGTATAGGTGGTGGAATGTTCACATGACCTTGGAAACACAAGAAGAAGGTTAATTAGTAAAGGGAAACTTGCTAACCCGCATGCATGTGGATGAAACAATTATAATTATGGTGGAAGACAAACGTACCGAAACAACGAGGATCCCATGCAAAAACAATGCCACGAGTGGTGGAAGCAAACACAAGATCCTCATATTTAATTGCATCATAGTACTCATCATCCGTGTACAGAAACTGATTTTTGAGCAATATCCATGGATGAACCATGGAATCAGTAATGATGGCAACAAGCTTGTCAAATATAGCAACAACTTCATAGTTCTTGTAATTCCAAGAGCGGTTGGGAACTCGACAAATTGGTATCTTCCATAGACGATAGCCACCATGATCGTATTTGAACGTACGTAGATCATCTGTGTGCTCAAGCTTGGGGTGCTCTGAGATTTTTGGAAGTGGAATCTGCTGACCAGTGTGCACATTCACAAGTTCCCACTCGCAATTGTACCCAATATAAACAACCCAATCTCCATTTGCACCAACCCAGGCCTTACCCTTAAGCGATGGCATCTTGACATCACACGTATCATTATCAAGCGGCATCAACTTGCACAAGGCGAGGCCTCCATCATCCGCGCCCATGCGAACAGGCTTATAGTGAAGAAGATAAGGGGGATCAAACCGCTCCTGGACCCTTGGGTTCCTTGTAATGATGTTATTAGTTGAGTCGAGAATGTTCTTGAACGAACCTGCCATGCTAGCCGAGGTGATGACGTCGCACCGATCAATGAGTTCCCCCACCACGTCATCTTTTAGATCGGGGCAAGAATAACGGGGTAGTTTCCGGTTTGTTCCCTCCATGGAGAAGACGGTCGAACAATGGCAGAAGGAAGGGTGAAGACAAATGGAGGAGGGAGGAAGAGCGTGCGAAAGCAGTTCCAAATCGAGAGGGAAAGGCGAAGAGTCGGTGGACGGTTGCCAGTTTGCCACGGTACACGAAGAGGCGCCCCGGCCTACACGTCCTTTCGGAAATTGTACAAAAGGGCTCGCCGTCGTCTCACTGACATGTTGGAATGGGACCACATGTCAACAAAACATGGTGTGTAATTTCTCGTGCAAAATGTGATCTAGCCGCGTTGGCCCGAAGTGCCGTATTATTTCTTGACTTTATTTTTTTAATTGCGTGTCGTTCAGTTTTGAAGCACGACTAACTGGTACTGTTTGCAGAGAAAATATAAACTACTCTACCACTACTCCACCTCTAGTACTAGTAGTATAAAAAGATATATAGGCTGGAGCTTCAGAGCTTTCTTGCTAAGGGCTGCCCACTTGCTTCTCACACTATCACCCTATCTCCAGATCTAAAAAAGACGGCCTCTCTCTCCCTCCTCACCGGTGGTCACAGATCCGCCGGGGAAGAAAATGACGTGCAGCGTTGACGCACTCGTCGTCGGCGAGCGAGGTCACGCACTGACGACAAGGCCGTCCTCTCAGACCTAGCGCCCGCGCGGGATGGCCTCCGTCCCCAAGCTCGCTGCCGTAGTGCGTGCGGAGGACGACGACCACGAGCGAAGCCACTTCCCGCCGACCCTCAGGTATGCTACCTCTTTTCGAACCATACCCTTGTTCTATTGCCCCATCTGCCACGTCGCTGCATGTGGATCTTTTTCCACTCCACCATCTTCCCAATTTGCTATCCTCTGCTCTGCTGGTCACGTAGACGAAAACCTTAATTTGCACTATTAAAGGAAACCCTACTTCATGCAGACTAATCCATGTCTGGGTTGAATAAGGAAAGGAAAGGAGACTGTACTGTCCAAGAGAGTAGGCATCGAACCCACATCTAGGTTGAAAAGGGGAAAATCAGTAGCTAAGGAACGAGTCTCGTGTCTCTTGGTTGAAGAAGGGTAGAAAGGCATGACAACGCAATAGAGAATGACCAGGTCGATCGGTTTGTTGTCCTCACATAGGAAAAAGGTGGCTAAACATAACAAAAATGGGACGTAATCCACATATGCCGCCTGGATATTTGTTGCTCTGGGCAACCATACCTCCCTCACCACTCTATGCGTCCGTGGAGGTACATCGTACTGGTGCGCCCACTGCCCGAATGGGCCTCCCATGCTCTTATTGTCACTTTTTTGCTATTAGTATAACGCCGGCAGTCAAGTCAAGAAATGCTACTGCTAAAGTGATGCCACATTTAACTAATGCCGCACTCAGTCTAATGCCACCGTTAAATTTAAGCAATGCCATTTAATGTCACTGGATTATTTCAGGGTTAGCTATTGATTGTGGATGTATTAAAGATTTTCAGCTAAGGCATTCTAATGCTGTTGCACAGCCAGTATACCAATGATGAAACTTGTTACTACCTTCAGATTTTTGCACTGTTAATGCTTATAGATTACATACCTCACTTTCATGAGATAAATTAATTTTTTTGTACAGTATCACCAAAATGCCAAGGCGCTGATGTCATTTTATTTTGGTTAAACTGCACAAAAAATTATGAAGACAAGAGGAAAAGTCAAGAGTGGGCACCTCATCCTCCGGCTGTTCTCTTGATTCGTTCGATCAAGTTTTTATGTTTGATCGATTATCAAGATTGGGATAGCAATTTTTAAGGTCCCCCCGAGTTAGAAATGATATTTACCTTGGAGGTACATGGTTTGCAATTTTTTTATACTGTCATTAGTTAATAATGCTAGTTACCGTCAAACTTTTGTATTTGGTTTAATGCTCATGCACAGCTAGTATACCAATGATGAAACGTGTTACCTTTACATTTTGTATTGTTAATTATTATAGAAATCTTCCAGTGCTAGAGTTTATTGAAATCTGTTCAGTAAAACCATTATACTGTACGCTGTAATAAAATAACTACTCTACTGTTGCACTAGCCACTGGATTAGTGTATATTTGTAGTATTCAAAATTTCGAATGGTGTTGCCTTAGCGTATGGACATAAATAAAGTGTGGCAAGCTTCCCAGATATGTGCTCAAGAAAACTACTACCTATTTTTCTAAATACTAGACGTTTGGGTACTTTAAACTGAACCGCGAAAACGTCTTATATTAAGGAACAGAGGGTGTAGAGTTCACTCAAATTATCCCGGTAAAGCTAGTCACACCTTTGTTAAAACTAATGTTCATTATGTTATCGGAGGAGGTCTGTAAGTTTGTCTCTAATGCCTGTCGACTACATACCTGACATCATGATGTAATGTTAAGTCATTTCCTTTTGTACAGTGTCACTGAATTGTCAAGGCGGTGATGGCATTTTATTTTAGTTGAACTGCACAAAATATGCTTAAAAGAAGAGAAAAGGTCAGGAATCGATCATTCTTTCAGAAATAACTATATATGCCTTTCTGACATCAGCCGTTGTTGCCTTATTTATTCCTTCAAATAGGTGGTTAGAAACAGTCTTGCTACCTTTTCCCATTAAGAAATTGGAATGCTTATATTTGTGAGTCTATTCTTCAACTAGTGCCACTTTTATAGTAATCACACTTTCAATATCTATGCAAACAGGGATGCTCAATTTTAGTGGAACTGCACAAAAAGTCCAACTGGTTCAACATTAGGAGCATGTTTTCTTCCAAACCTTTATATCCAATTGGTGGCACTATGAGTTGTTCATTAAGAAGGTACATGGTTTGCTACTATCTTGCTACTCTTTTTGTACTGTCATTAGATAGTAATACTAGTGGTTTGCATGTGAATTTATTGGCAGGGTGGACCTACATTGGAGGTGCAGGACAGGATTCAATGATTGGATGCTCAATTTCGGTTGTATCGATTTCACCTCTTCCATCACTGCAAACATGGATATCCTTGGTCTAATGAAGAATCGGCGCTATATTTCTGCTCTGAACAAGCAAATCAATTCATTATGAAATTGTCCAGGGCAAAACATGACTGTATCAAATTGTCCAGTGCAAAACATGACAGATGCTAAGCGGAAGAGACATGTTTAAACCGAAAATACAAGGTTGGGTATATGTTTACTAGCTGCTTGATATTTGTGCAGACAGAGATGTCTGCCCGTTGCTATTTGGCAAACACACAAAGTGACCGCAATTTTGGTATAACTGCACAAGAGAATAGTATAGTCACTTCATGCAGTGCCATTTGAAAATAGACACAGAAAGATTGGATAGTCACTTCATGGACTGCAGAAAAGTAGTACTATACTATTATTGGCCAACACTAGGTGCTTCATTGCTTTGGTCTGATTATACAATGGGCATCATTTTGCCTAAGTTAAAGTTTGTATTCCGAAAATAGTCTGGCCGTGTGATCGAGAGAAGACCAAATCATATTGCAGTGGATGTTCCTCCATCATGTGTGGTTCATTCTCATGGTTCCAGCTGTTGGTCAAACCACTTACGTTTGCAAGAGGAATTGTAGACTTCACAAACAAATTTGTCTTTCAGTCTGTACTGAATGTTGGCCAAGAGAAGCATCCATGTTAGTAGGAAGAACATATGTTTTTTCTAGATCTTTGCTTTTGGAGCTACATATTTGTATATGATCTGTGAATCATTGAGATGCATTAACATGTTGATCTTATGTATGGGAACCGTACTAGTTGGTTTTAGTTGTGGCTGATCTTTGCTTTTGGAGCTGCATATTTGTATATGATCTGTGAATCATTGAGATGCATTAACAGTTACTTATATCTGTTCGCTCAGTGTTTACAAGTTACTGATCGATCACTAGCTAGCCTACTAATGCGCTCCTGACAGCTTTAGTTGCGACGCAAGATCCGAAGTGGCAGTTTTTTGAATAAAAATGCCTACCTCTGAAGAAACTGACAAGCTGCTCTGAAGAAAATGCCATGCGAATCTGAAGAAACTGCCAGCAAAAACATCTGCAAATGCCTTATCTCCCAGCTAAAGTTCATCAGCTAATGCCCTCGGCTGCGACTCATTGCATGCTGCTCCGCGTACTGGCTGCGAGCAATTTTGAGTGCCTGCATGCAGCCGGCCGTAATTAAGGCAGCTAACTGATGCGAAAAAAGATGCACTTTAATTGTTGCGGGCCATTTAAATCCGTGGAATCATTATTGACAAGGAGGGAGATGATTCGAGTGCACTCGTTTGACCGTCATGCCGGCGTGCGACCCTGCACGGACGGGACGGGACGGTACAGTCAGAATTTCAGTTTCTCTAGTTTTCCACGGCAAGCTGGCGCGCTAAGCCATGCCTGCTTAATTATGCATTGAATTCCGATGACCGTCGCGCTACCTTCCGCCTATAAGTACTATTTCCCGGCCTTCTATGGTGGCACCGTGACCCAACTCGCCCTATCCTCATAAGCCCCCACCGGCCCGACGTCGCTCGCCACTTATCCTCGCTCTCGCCATGTCCGCCATGCCCCCGCCCGTCCGCGAGAGGAGAGGCCGGAGGCGGTCACCGCCGGAACTAGTGTTCGGTTTTTCACCGGAAGGCAGACGGAGGGAGGAGGCATTCTATCGATCTTTATATGGCAATGCGGAGATCGAGGACTTGTTGGAGCGCGACCGCCTGGCGGAGGAGCAGGAGTTGTTGGAGCGCGACCGCTTGGCGGAGGAGCAGTGTATCGCCGATTTGCGCCACCAGCGGGACATGGAGCAGCAGCGCACCGATGCTCTGAGTCGCGAGTAGAGCGCCCACAACTGGGCCGACTACATGGAGGCCGGCACCCGGCAAATAGCCCTGGAGGCTGTCGGGCACGCTCGCGTTCGCGACGCCGATTTTTACTACCAGCTCGTCTAGTGGGTTTCTCGCTTAGAAGCCGAAGCTTCAGTGGAACGCCGGCATGGAAAGGGCCGACGCGCGCGAGCAACGCACCCTATCGCACCTCTGGCAAGTCCGAGGTGAGGCGGAGGACGCCGGTGCCGGCATTTAGCGTGTACCGCAGATGGCGGCCGGCATCGTCTAGTTAGCTAAGAGTAAGTTAGTACTTGTACGCTACTAGAGTATTAGTGGGAGTAGATAGTTAACTTGGCTATGATGGTTGTCAACGTGGAAGTTCAGTACTCTATATGTGGATCAGACCTGTTACTTTGCTCTGAATGTTGAACTTTCCGTTTGAACGTATGGAATGGGCTGTTATTTTTTTAAATGGGTTGTATTTGTCCTCCACGGGTTTAGAGGCTGACTTGTGGGCCTACCAAGTTGACGCGTACACAATCAGGAGATGATTGTACGTGGAGAGGATGACAGCAGGGACCCGCCAAGGTCATGGCAGTACGCAAGCAAGTGCCTCCTTATTTCAAGCCAATAAAAAAATGGCTGCTCCTAATGGATTTCTGACATCTGGGTCCCATGCCATTGTCAACGTAGTCAATAAACGAGAGAATTGCACAACGAGCGGCTGACACCAGGGACCCAGCAGCTCGCCCAGTTATTTTTGTTCTGGGTTAATTTGATAAATGCCACTCCAAGTCTGGTGTTTCTGAGAAATGCCACTGCAATTTCCAAACTTTGAAAAATGCCATTTCATGCCATTTCCAGTGGCATTTTTCGAAGTCTGGAGTGGCGTTTTTCAAAGTTTGCAAATTGCAGTGGCGTTTTCCAAAGTTTGCAAAAATTGCAGTGGCATTTTTTAAAGTTTGGAAATTGCAGTGGCATTTTTATGAATCGCCATAATTGGAGTGGCATTTATCTAATTTGTTTTTGAGACAGAAGTAGGGTGTCAACTGGGCTGTGCGGGGCACTCTGGCCTGTCTAGACAGCCTTCTCTTTTATGTTTACCACAGACCAGCCCAGTAGTTTTTTTTCTTTCTGAAAATGGCTAGCCTAGTTTTTTTGTGATTTGCCAAGTAAGTTGCTTTGTCACGCCTGTTGGGCTGCAAATCTTTTAAGACGAGGAGAGCTTCATTCGGATGGACGAGAAAATGGCCTATCAGTAATGAGAAATGGGTTGTACATTTTTAAAACACATCAAACCGGCAATTAGTTTCAATTTTCTTTTTTTCACTTCGAGATTTTAAATTGCATTAATTGTTATGCGTGGACAATTTTTTGGATTTTATATTGATATACATCTATTTTTAAAATCAGTTTGAATGTGACTCGAAATTTTGGGATTAAGAACAGTTCAGACCGCACCGAAATATGAGAATTTCGTATAATTTTTTAACCGTGGCCACAATATGGGCTGTAATGCTAACAAAAAGAATATGAGCTCCAAAAAAACCTTAAGAATTAGCAAATGGGCTATAAATTATTAGAAATAATGGCAGATGGGCTGTATGCTGTTTTCCATAGATTTGAGGCTTTCCTAAAAAAAAGGTTGACGCACAAGCAGTGACTGTTGGATGTCCATCCAACGGCCGTCGTGCTTCTTCAATCTCTGCTCTTCCTGCTCCAGCCGCTCAAACAAGCACCGGCAGGACTGCCTGCTCCCTCCTCCCCGCGGCCGGCTGTGCTGCCGCGCAGGCCTCACCGCCCAACCGTACTCCCATCGCTGGCCTAGCCATCCCTCTACTCACCCACACCTGCTGTTATTCTCCGGCGATGGCAGACGAACCAGTAAACCCTCGTACAGTCGTACTCCCCTCCGCGTGGGAAACAACTGCCGAGTCTTCCTTGCCTCCATGTCGTTCCCTTCCTAGGCCTCGCCGTCGTCCACCGCCCTGGTGCTCTCGGTGTGGCCTGGTCAACGTGGTCAACGACCGACATGCATCTGAAGTGGACTGTACGTGGAGAGGCTGACAGCTGGGTCCACGGTCGCACGCAAGGAAATGCCTCCTTATTACGTGCAAAATAATGATTCCTCCACCTGACATCTGGGACCCACCGAAAGGGCCTCTGTATTTCACGAAAAAATGTTACCGCCACTAACAGCTCGGACCCACCAGCTATATCTTCGCACGCAAGGAAGTGCGTCCTTATTACACACAGAAAAATGAATACTCCCCCTGCTAGCTGGGACCCAGTATAGTGGCAGGCTGACTTGTGGGCCTACTAAGTTGACGGGGACGGAGCGCTTTGTCAACTTAGTCAATATGCATGATTCTAGCTCCAGTGACCGTACGATGTCCATCCAACGGTCGTACGTAGTGCTTCTTCAACCTCTGGTCTTCTTGCTCCAGCCGCCCAAACCAGCGCCGGTCATGCCTCGTGCTCCTGCCTCCCGTGGCCGGCTGCGATGCGGCGGAGGACTCATCGCCCCTACTACACCCACCGCTGGCCAGGCCATCCCTCTAATCACCCACACCCCCTGTTATTCTGCGGCGATGGCAGCCTCACACCGCAGCGAACCAGTGAACCCTCATACTCCTCTACGCGTGGGCATCCACTACCGCGTCTTCCCCCGCTCCGCGTCGTCCCCTTCCTAGGCCTCGCCGTCGTCCACCACCCTGGTGCTCTCGGCGCGGCGTGGTCAACGTGGTCAAGGAATGACTTCCATCGGAAGAGTACTTTACGTGGAGAGGCTGACAGCTGGGTCCACGGCAGCCGCAAGGAAGTGCCTCCTTATTACACGGAAAATAATTATTCCTCCACCTGACAGCAGGGACCCACTGGACGGGCCACCATATTTGGCGAAAAAATGTTCCGCCCCCCCGACTGCTGGGACCCACCGGACGGGCCACCGTATTTCACGAAAAAAACGTTCCCCCGCTGTCAGCTCGGACCCACCGGAAGTGCCGCCTTATTACGCACAAAAAAAGAATACTCCCCCTGCTAGTTGGGACCCACCTTGGTGGGTGGCTGACTTGTGGGCCTACTAAGTTGACGGGGACGGAGTGCTTTGTCAACTTAGTCAATATGAACGATTCTAGCTCCAGTAACCGTACGATGTCCATCCAACGGCCGTAGTGCTTCTTCAACCTCTGGTCTTCTTGCTCCAGCCGGCCAAAGCAGCGTCGATTGTGCCGCATGCTCCTGCCTCCCGTGGCCAGCTGTGCTGCCGTGGAGGCCTCACCGCCCCCTACTATTCCCACCGCTGGCCAGGCCCTGCGGCGACGGCAGCCTCACTCCGCAGCCGAACCAGTGAACCCTCGTACTCCTCTCCGCGCGGGCTTCCCTGCCGCGTCTTCCCCGGCTCCGCGTCGTCCCCTTCCTAGGCCTCGCCGTCGTCCATCGCCCTGGTGCTCTCGGCGCAGCATGGTCAACGTGGTCAAGGAACAACTTCCATCGGAAGAGTACTGTACGTGGAGAGGCTGACAACTGGGTCCACGGCCACAGCAAGGAAGTGCCTCCTTATTACGCGCAAAATAATTATTCCTCCACCTGACAGCGGGGACCCACCGGACGGGCCACCGTATTTCATAAAAAAACGTTTCCCCCTGACTGCTGGGACCCACCACCTACATCTTCACACGCAAGGAAGTGCGTCCGGGCAAAAAAACGATTCGCCCCCTGACTGCTGGGACCCACCAGCTACATCTTCGGACGCAAGGAAGTGCCTGACAGTCGGGACCCACCTGGTCGAAGTGTACGTAGCGTTGTCATACTCGTCGCGAACGTGTACATACATACTGGTCGATGTAGAGGCGCGCACGTGTCGTAGTAGAGGCGCGCACATAGCATGTACACGTACGTACAGCAGCCAGGGTGCAAGAAAGTAAATACGGCCACGTACGTACATACGGGCGGGGTCTCGAACGCCTACTCGCGCGTACGTACGGCCAGGGCTCGTGTACATGGCTGGGTCGGAACGGAGAAACTGCATCGTCGTCGTGTTCATGGGGAGGCAACGGAATGCGTCGTGTTCATCGGGAGGCAACGGAACACGTGGGAGCCAACCGGCTTGGACGAAACAGCCGATGGAAACGAGGCCTGGCGTACCGCGGAACGGAGGAAATGGCCTTGTGTTCGACCGGCCACGTTCGAAACGGGATCCTGTTCATCGGGAGGGGTCTGGCGTACCGCAAAACGGAGGAAACGGACCTCCTACGGTCGAAACGGGGGTCCTATTGATCGGGAGGGGTGTGGCGTACCACAAAACGGAGGAAACGGATTTGTGCTGGAGCGCTACGGTCGAAATGGGGGTCCTGTTCATCGGGAGGGGTGTGGCGTACCGCAAAACGGGACTCCACGAGATACTGTTCATCTCCACCATCGACCCGCTCCAGCCTCCACGGGCTACTATTCATCCATCGTCGACCTCCTCCGGCCTCCACCTGGGACTGTTCATCCACGGGCTCCTGTTCATCCAGCCTCCACCGCGCGCTACTCCACCGGCTACTTTTCAACCAGCCCTCTCCACGGGCTCCTGTTCAACCACCCCTCCACAGGCTACTGTTCATCCAGCCCTCCACCGTCTACTGTTCATCCTCCATGGGGTGGTCCTGTTCATCCTACCCTCCACGGGGTCCTGTTCATCCAGCCCCAACCGGCTCGATCGATCGAGGTCCTGTTCATCCAGAGGCAACACCACGGGGTCCTGTTCATCCACCCCCACCGGGAACTGTTCATCCAAACCCCCCAGCAACGCTCACTGTTCATCCAGAGGTAGCATCGATCGGCTTCAGTTAGCAGCAGTAGCGAAGGAATCGCTCGATCGGGTTCAGTTAATAGCCATCGATCGATCGCTCGGGTTCAGTAACGCGTAGCCTGCAGTGCAATCGCTCGGGTTCAGTTAGAGCCCAACGCCTCGCTCGGGTTCAGTTAGAGCCCAACGCCTCGCACCCACGCGCGTGCGTGTACGAGAGAAACGTGCATCGCTCGGCCCCGACCACCCATCGTAACCGGGAACACCCCGATATTTTCCTCGCCCTCGCTTCTACCATGGTTTTTTCCATCATGGACGGCCCAAAGAATGTCATGCAGCCGCGTCTCCGGCCCGCCCAAGATGAAAAGCCCATTTTCTGTCATGATTTTTTGTCATAGAAGTAGCACCCCACCACATCTATGATGATACCAGGTTTTGTCAAAATTATCGTCATAGAAGTGTCATAAGTATGACAGAAAAAAATTTCGTTCGGCCCAAAATGTCATGGATGTGTCTTTTTTTTGTAGTGTTAACAACAGTACCTAAATGTAGTGATTTGCTTTATTAACTAACGGATCTCACAAAGTTTTTTGTTAAGTTTTGTGTGGATGAAGTGTTCGAAGAACGAGGAGTTACCGATATGAGAAGAATAAGGAGAGGCAAGATTTCAACCTTGGGGATGCCCAAGGCACCCCAAGTAAATATTTCAAGGATACTCAAGCATCTAAGCTTGGGGATGCCCCGGTTGGCATCCCATCTTTCTTCTTCAACAATTATCGGTATACCTTGGTTTTTGTTTTGTTCACATGATATGTGTCTTTTGTGTTTATTTATCTTTTCTTCTCCTATGTGCTCCATGCTAGTGTGAGATAGCCCTTCATTGATTTTTAGAATTCTCTTTGTGCTTCACTTAAATCTTTTGAGTACAGCTTTATAGAATGCTTTGTATGCTTCACTTATATATTTTGAGCTTGGATATTGGTCAACTATATTATTTGTAGAATGCTCTATGAACTTAACTTATATCTTTTAGAGTATGAATAAAATTATCATCGGAATTGGGCTTTGAAGAGTATCATTAGAATATCATGCCTAGCTAAAAAGGCATTAAAGAAAAGCGCTTGCTGGGAGACAACCCAATATTTATCCTTACTATTTTTGTGCGTTCACATGATTAAGCTACTGTAGTAATCATATTTTATAGCTTTTGTTTCAATAAAGTGCCAAGTAAGAACTTTGGGATGGCTTACGGTGATAGTTGATTTGATCTTGCTGAAAAACAGAAACTTTTGCGCTCATTGCCAGAATTTTAAAAAATCACATAAGCGTGCTTTTGATCTGAAGTTTTTACACAAGATTGATATACAAATTGACTAGGTTTTCCTAATTTTTCAGAATTTTTGGAGTAGCAGAAGTATGGTTGTTTTTCAGATCATTACAGACTGTTCTGTTTCTGGCAGATTTTGTTTTCAATGCATAGTTTGCTTGTTTTCTAGTTTCTATGGCTTATATTGGTCAATATAAATTGTAGAAATGATATGGTACAATAGGCATTGTGTGAGAACAATTATGAACCTTATATTGACAGTACCAAAGTGAATGATTTACTCTTTATCATACTAACCCTTCTCACGAAGTTCCGCTAAGTTTTGTGTGATTGAAGTTTTCAAGTTTTGGGTGATATATCGATATGAGGAGAATAAGGAGTGGAAAGACCCTAATCTTGGGGATGCCCAAGGCACCCCAAGGTAATATTCAAGGAAGACTCAAGCGCCTAAGCTTGTGGATGCCTCGGAATGTGGCATCCCCTCTTTGGTCTTCAAAACCATCGGTATACCTTACTCGGAGCTATATTTTTATTCGTCACATGATATGTGTTTTGCTGGGAGCGTATTTTCATTCTACTTGCTGTTTGAATAAAATCATTGGATCTGAAATCTTGAATGAGAGAGAGAGTCCTCCCATGGCTAGTTAATTATTTGACTACTCATTGTTCTTCACTTATATCTTTTTGGAGTAGTTTGTCATTTACTCACGTGCTTCACTTATATCCTATGAGTAATTGGTTGAATGAATTGAATATCATAGATCTGAAATTATATATGATTCATATGCTTATCCCATGGGGAGTAATGATTTCACTTATAAGAAGCATAGGTGGAAACATTTATTGAAAGTTAGCAAACTCAACATTGGTCACTTGAACAATTCATGGAAGAATATTGAAGGAAGAGAGATTTCACATATAAATATACAATCTTGGACATCTTCTATGATTGTGAGCCCCATTAATTATTTACAAACTTGAGCAAATTAGTTGAAGTTGGACAAGGAAGACAACGTAATGAGTTATGCTTGGGTATATTTGCATAAAAGTTATATTGTATGGATCCTTTAACATGTGGTGCTTGCTTAGGATCTTTTGCTAGCCAAAATTTTGTACTAACTAGAGATACTACTTGTGCATCCGAAACCCTTAAACCCCATTTCATGCCATGAGTGTCCACCATATCTACCTATGGATTGAAGAAGATCCTTCAAGTAAGTTGTCATCGATGCAAAAATCAATAAAAATCAATAGAATTTTGTAGAAAACAACGGAATCAATAAGAGCAGTAAAAGAAACTTTTAATTACCCTTGACGAAGAACACGACGAACTGTGAAGTGTAGATTTAGAAGCTCGTTCGGATCTTCCACACCCTAACTTGGCAGAGGAAGACAGCTACGGCGGCGGCGGAGTGAAGAAATCCGCGGCCGGCGCGAGTACGACGGCGACGAGGTCAAGGCGGTGAAGCTCTTCCTCACCGGCGATGATGGAAGTAGCGGCGGTGCTAGGTTTTGGGAGAGCTCGAGCGAAGGAGTGAGGTCGAGTGGAGTAAAAATGAAGTCAGGAGGGGAGGGTTATTTATAGCCGAGGTGAAAAACCGCTCGCCCGAGGAAATTGGACGAACGTGCCCCTGACCCTTCTCATTCACATGACATGTGTCACCCACATACTGAGAGGTGGCGATCGTGCGAGATCATGGGTGAATAGATAAATCCATCGTGGAATGTGGAACGGTTTGAGCGCCAAAAGCCAAAAATTCAGATATGATAACTTTAATGTTTCGTTCGCAAATTCTTCAGCTGACAAGGACACAGTGAAGATTTTGAATGAGTTTCAAATAGAACGCATATGAAGAATTTGTGAACAGACTGGGTTGAGTTTAGCATAGAGGGGGTACGGTCCGATCACATTCACTTAGCAGAAAAGGCAACATGAAGAATTAGCAATAAGTGAATGTTGTAGAGGACATAAACTCATATATACATATATAATATATATATATATATATATAATATATATATAATATATAGCCAATGAAGAACAACAACGGAAAGAGCGAAGACATTGAAATGTTGAAGAAATTGAACAGCTGAGGAATTTCAAAAATGAAGAAAAACTCAAATTGAAGATTTTCAACTTTTGGTGGTGGCGTGACCCACCGTATAAGAATGATGATTTCAGACACTGCGTACAATTGTTGTAGGGCTATGAGAATCAAATTCTTCGTTAATTTCTTCACACTTAGAGTGTTAGTCTTCATTGATTGAAGAAAAACGTTTCTTCGTGTGTTGCACATCTAAGTCATCAATTTTGCATAAGTGTTAGGATGTGTGTCCTTTTCAAAGCACATTCAAAGATTCTAGGATATTTAGCTCACACCGCAACTTGCTAAATCTCTTCTCATCCAAGGGCTTTGTGAAGATATCGGCTAGCTGTTCTTCAGTCTTCACATGCTCAATAGAGATGTTGCCCTTCAACACATGATCACGAAGAAAATGATGACGAATCTGAATGTGCTTTGTCTTCGAGTGCTGAATTGGGTTATGAGCAATCTTGATAGCACTCTCATTGTCACAGTAGAGAGGCACATTCTTCATGTTGACATCGTAGTCCTTGAGGGTTTGCTTCATCCATAGCAATTGAGCACAGCAAGAACCAGCAGCAATGTACTCAGCTTCAGCAGTAGACAGTGATACGCAGTTCTGTTTCTTCGAGGACCAACAGACCAAGGATCGTCCAAGGAAATGGCATGTGCCTGATGTTGACTTGCGGTCCACACGATCACCAGCATAGTCAGAGTCTAAATATCCAATGAGATCAAAAGCCGAGCCCTTGGGATACCATAATCCTAGTGTTGGTGTGTGAGCTAGATATCGAAGAATATGCTTCACAGCCTTATGGTGTGATTCCTTCGGTGTAGCTTGAAAGCGGGCACACATGCAAACACTGAGCATAATATCTGGCCTAGATGCACATAAATACAATAGAGAACCAATCATGGAGCGGTATACCTTTTGATCAAAGTCAATACCATTTTCATCAGTGCATAGATGGCCATTTGTGGGCATAGGGATTTTGACGCCTTTGCAGTCTTGCATGCCGAATTTCCTCAGTACATCCTTGAGGTATTTCTCATGAGATATGAATATGCCATTGCGCTGTTGACGAATTTGAAGACCTAAGAAGAATTTCAATTCTCCCATCATAGACATTTGATATTCTTCACTCATCATATAGGCAAATTCATCACTGTAACGTTGGTCAGTACAACCAAAGATGATATCATCAACATATATTTGGCACACAAACAATTCACCATCATAAGATTTAGTGAAAAGAGTTGGGTCAAGTGAACCGGGTTTGAAGCCTTTCTTCATGAGGAATTCCTTCAAGGTATCATACCACGCCCGAGGGGCCTGCTTGAGGCCATAGAGGGCCTTATTGAGTCTATAGACTTGATCAGGATGCTTTGGATCTTCAAAACCTGGTGGTTGAGCAACACATACTTCTTCCTCAAGCTTACCATTGAGGAATGCACTTTTCACATCCATTTGGTATAAGATGATGTCCTGATGGTTAGCATAAGCAAGTAATATGCGAATAGCCTCAAGTCTAGCAACAGGTGTAAAAGTTTCATCGAAATCAATTCCTTCAACCTGTGTGTAGCCTTGAGCTACAAGCCGTGCCTTATTCCTCACCACAAGGCCATTTTCATCTTGGTTGTTGCGGTAGATCCACTTTGTGCCAATGATATTGTGCTTGCGAGGGTCTGGACGTTTTACCAGTTCCCAGACGTTGTTGAGCTCAAATTGATGTAATTCCTCTTGCATGGCTTGAATCCATTCAGGCTCCAGAAATGCTTCATCTACCTTAGTGGGCTCTGTGATAGAGACGAAAGCAAAGTGCCCACAAAAGTTAGACAAATGTGAAGCTTTTGAGCGTGTGAGAGGACCTGGTGCATTGATGTTGCTGATGATTTTCTCAATCTGCACTTCATTTGCAACGCGAGGATGAGCGGGTTGTCGTCGAGGAATTGGATCAACATTTTCTTCAGCACCATTTTCCTCAGGTGCACCAGCATGATGTTCTTCATGTTCTGAATGACTTCTTCAGCAGATTCTTCGGTAGGAATGACATCCTCAGTGGCCTTGAACTTGATGGTTTCCTCAGGAGACTGTTCATCTAGCACAGGGGTAGGTGCTCTCTTTGCGAGCCATTAGTTTCATCGAACTGCACATCTACAGTTTCAACAACCTTGTGGTGAACGGTGTTGAAGACTCTGTAGGTGTGCGAGTCCTTTCCGTAACCAAGCATAAAACCTTCATGTGCTTTTGGTGCAAATTTAGAATTGTGATGGGGATCTCTAATCCAACATTTAGCACCAAAGACTTTGAAATAACTCACATTGGGTTTCTTGTCAGTGAGGAGTTCATATGCAGTCTTTTTGAAGAATTTGTGAAGATATACCCTGTTGATGATGTGGCACGCAGTATCAATTGCCTCAATCCAGAAGTGACGATGCGTCTTGTATTCATCAAGCATAGTACGAGCCATCTCAACAAGAGTCCTGTTCTTGCGCTCCACGATGCCATTCTGCTGGGGAGTATAAGGAGCAGATAACTCATGAGTAATACCAAGTTCATCAAGATAGTCATCAAGACCAGTATTCTTGAACTCAGTTCCATTGTCACTCTTGATGTGCTTAATCTTCACACCAAAGTTGGTTGAAGCCCTCGAGGAAAATCGTTTGAAGACTTCTTACACTTCACCTTGTAAGTGACAATATGCACCCATGTGTAACGAGAGTAATCATCAAAAATAACAAAGCCATATAGAGATGCTTCATTAGTGAATGCAGAGTAATGGTTAGGACCAAAGAGATCCAAGTGAAGCAATTCAAATGGTCGAGTGGTAGTCATGATAGTCTTCGTTGGATGCTTGGCCTTGGTCATCTTTCCAGCTTCACAGGCTCCACACAAGTGATCCTTGAGAAATTTGACATTCTCAATGCCAATGACGTGCTTCTTCTTAGCGAGCGTGTGCAAGTTCCTCATGCCAGCATGACCGATTCGTCGATGCCAAAGCCAGCCTTCTGAAGCTTTTGTAAGTAGACATATAGCTGGTTGTGGTCCTGTAGAGAAATCAACAATATACAGATCTCCTCTCCTAAAGCCTTCGAAGACTTTGGAATTGTCAGCTTCCATAATCACAACACAACAATACTTGCCAAAGATAACAACCATATCAAGATCACAAAGCATTGAGACTGACATGAGGTTGAATCCTAAGGACTCGACAAGCATGACTTTGTCCATGTGTCGATCCTTTGAGATCGCAACCTTACCTAGACCCAATACCTTGCTTTTTTGTTGTAAGGTGGAACCCTAGATGGAGATCTTTCACGAATTGGAGGGAAAATCCCCAAGAACATGAAGAACACGAAGAACACAAGAGAGGGAAAACACTCAAATTGACTAGATCTAATCACACATATGGTAGACCCAAGAACACACCGGAGGTCACAATGATCCAAGAACAACAAAGGAAAGATACAAGGTACTAGTTCATCCCAATCCTATGAGGAGAGAGGTCTTGATGATCCTATGATGGGGATCCTTCCCAAGATGGGGGCTTGATATCCACTAGGGATCTTGTCCTAGGAGGTCTTGATCTCCTAGAGGAGTAGGTACAAGGAGCAAAGCTCACATAATCATCTCATATACTTTGCTATCTTTCCAAATGAGCTAGGGGAGGTGTATATAAAGCCTAGGGACGAAATTGGGGGAGAGATGGGTACAAAGGTCCAAAATGACCCTGAAAACGTAGACACACTCGGACGGGTCCGCGCACCCGGGGTAAAGGGGTCCGGGCACCCGGACCGGTCAGAGGCACCGGGCGAAGGAGGACCGGGCACCCGGGGCGCGAGGGGTCGGGCACCCGGACTAGACCGAGGCCGGCTAGAGCTGGGCCGGGCACCCGGGGGTTGATGGCCCGGGCACCCGGTGGCGGGGCTGGGCCACGCTGGGAGGAGGCCGGGCACCCGGGGGTGGCGACCCGGGCACCCAGGGTGGGCTGCACCAGCGCCCAGGCAGGCAGGGCCGGGCACCCGGGCCCTCCAGGCCGGACACCCGGGGTGGCCAGTGCCTTGGCCAGCCGGCGGCTGGTGGCCGGGCACCCGGGGGTGTTGGTGACCGGGCACCCGGGGTGGTCCGCGACCACTCTTGCTTCACGCCTCGCGTGTCCTTCTTCCTTCTCCTTCACCATAGGTGCATGTGTCTCCGTCCTCGCCTCTTCACGGTTCTCTTCTTCGTACCTACGAGTGCATAGAGTTTCCATTTGAGGTAGAATCCGACTCTCGAGTGAATCCGAATGAAACTCGAAGAGGAAAGAGTTAACCTCGAGTCTGATGGTGCGTGCACGTGCTCTTGTCATTGGTCCATGAGGTGCTTGCGGTGGTGGTGTGACTTCCATGGTGATGGTCGAGGGATGCTCCACATCATCCCCCCTTGGGAGAGATCCGTCCGCGGATCGTGATCTTCATCACCATGGTGAAGTGTGGGCGTCGCCGTGTAGAAGTGTACAACCACCAAGCACTTGTCATGTGGAAGCTCGAAATGGGCACTCTCTAATGTTGCACCGTCTTGTGATTCCTTCAGAAGGAGCAAGAACAACAAACACTTGGAAAAACAAATGCAGTTAGCGTTAGAGCAAAACCAAGCATTCAAGAGGTGATTCACCAAACAAGTGTCGTCATCAAGCATAGCATATGGTGTGACAAGGGATTGTGACATGTCATGTAAGCGCATAAAGTGAGCAAAATGAAGAACATCATGTAAACAATCATGCAAATGGGAGGTAGCGATGCAAATATGTGGGACAAGTAAACAAGCATCGACCTCAATGTCATAGCAAGCATGCATAAGACTCTCAATGAACGGTCTATGGTAGGCATAAGAGTCATTCACAACACCAAAGAAGATTATATGTCTAAACACATTCAAGTGCAAGACAATCCAAGCATAATGTGCATAGGGTGTAGTGAAAGTCGAGTGGCACTCAACACAATGGAAAGAGCAATTGTTCATCATGTGTTGACAAGTATTCATGGGTACCGACACAAAAGAGACACAAACGAAAGAAATTGTGTGTGTGGTAAATGTACAAATAATCCATCATGATGTGTATGTGCATGTGTGAGTTAGCACAAGATAAGCATCGCTCAAACAAATTTGATGAATGGTATAAGAACATGTCATCCATCATGAAAGAATAGTTGTTATGTATGACACGATGGGGACACAAATTGAGAATGCAAGTATATGGCACATCACTAGCATGTTTATTCATGGGGAGCATATGGTGCACACAAGTATTGGGATCATGCAATGGATGGGATGGATCAAAAACTCCAAAAATGTATGAGGAAACTATGGGGGTCTCCTCACGAGCATTCGTGGAAACATCACATTGAGAATATTGACAACATCCAAAACAATGCATATCCAAAGCTAGGTGGTCATGGCATGGCATATGAGATAAATGATGCAAAGGGAGCATATCAATATCATCACAAGAAAAACAAATGCCAATAACCATGGGCTTGTCATCTATGCCATATGTGCAAATTGGGTTTATGTTGATGGCATATGCATAGTCACTATGATGAGATTGCAAATATGACATATTGTTGATCTCATGCATAGCATATGACAAAAGCGGATCATCAAACATGATGTGACCTAGAATTGTCACAAGAAATCCTATGTAACATGGCATCACAACTAATAGACTCCTCATGGCAATCATCAAACTCATCATAATTGTGTAAATCATCGCATGGAGAAATCATACTAGCATGAAGCATGGTAATAGGTGGATCAACATCATGCAAGCAATCGATGTCAAGAACGTCCACTAGTGGGACAAGAGCATCACCTTCACCTATGTTACCTTTGTCGTTCCACTCAAGTGGTGTAGGTGAGGTGGCAAAGACCAAATGGTGGTCATCATCTTCATCTTGATGGAACCATGTGGGGGGTGCATCATATTCCACCATGGCCATCGTCTTGTCCAAAGGGAGGACGATGTCATCGAAGATCAGCGCATCATCGTATATGGGACCTAGCACCAAATGAGAAGACACAATAGAGGAAGAGGTTAAGTTGTTAGAAATCGAAATGGCCTCACATGACTTATCAACTACCTCACTCTCTCTATGTGGTGGTGGCTCACTCACTCCCTCAAGGTAGGTGCACTCAATGTCACATATGGTGGAGTCACTCATCTCACTCAAGTGGTGGGGGTTGTGGCTCTCCTCACCTGGGAATTGTGGCAACTTATCATATATGGGGCTAGTGGTGAAGGCACTCTCACTCTCCATATGGTGGCCTAAGTCACTCAAGTCATCATACGTCGCCGTGGTCGAAGGGAAAATCCCATGCTCAACCATCTCGTTGTCGTCGCCGTGGATGAAGGCCAAAGCTGGCACAACATCGCTCTCCTCCATGACCGAAGGGAAAATCCCATGCTCGATCATCTCATCACCGTCTCCATGGACGAAGGCCGATGTAGGCGTACTTGTCGGAGGTAGGCGAAGATGTCGTACGTCCAAAGGCGAAGATGCCTTGATAACACTTGGCAAAGATGCCGAAGTGGTTATAGTAGTCGTAGCTCCGTCTTGTTGGTGCTTGTCTCGCGGTCTTCTCTTGTGCTCATGAAGTTTGGCCGTAGCTTGATGTAGAGCTTTTTGGGACTAGTAGGTGTACGCATCGCGAGCATCTTCATCTTGATGGTGTTGTAGTGCTTGAGCTCGATGACGTTCTGAAGATTGGCCACTTGAGCGTCGCCGCCTTGAAGATGACGAAGGGGAAGAAGACTTGTAGTTGGCCACCATGTCTCGTACTTGATCCCTTTGCTCGGCCAACTTGGTGTCGCGGTAGTCCCTTATCCTTGCTTAGTTTTGGCGAATGTCGATGGCGAGTCGTTCAATGCCTTGCATTGCTCATTGTAGTCCGAAGATGGACGTTTTGGTGATGTAGTTGTTCGCGTTGTCGTTGTCGTGGAAGACCGGAGATGAAATGCTTTGCCTATCCATCACAAGAATCGAGCAAATGTGAGTGGAAGAAAGGAAAGAACTAGACCAATGTACCTTATCCAATGTTGAAGATGGATCAATGATCACTCAATAATGTAACAAGGAAATAGCACAATTGGTACCGGATCTTGTCAATTCTCACACCTACACAAGTAAGGCTTATGGTGGAGCTCGGTGAGGATAGTGGCACAAAAATTTGATGCAAAATGTTAGCAAGAGTCAATAATGTTGGAAAAGATTCACAAATTCGCAAGTGAAACAAGTAGACCAATAGCAATATGTGGCACACGGAAACACACACACGGATAGATAAATGGGGTCGTGCAACCAAGTAATGAGCACAAAATGTGGGATCCACGAAAAACGCTCGTGTTGCACAACTCAAGAGAGATGCTAGCACGATTGCTCAATAGGCGGATACGACACTTGTGCACAACCTATAAGATGCAAAATGTATCAACTTTCGATCCCAAGTATGCTATATATGATGTTCCGGTGTTTCGCACACGATGATCCAAGATGATTAATATGGTAGTATGGTATGCAATGTGGCGATGCTATGGTTCTTGCTTACAAGCTTCTTTGCTCTCTTTTGCTTAAAAGCTTATTCCTTCTTTTTTTTTGATATGGCTACTTATGCGAAATGCACAAACCAAGATAGCAATTGTGTATATGCGGGAACAATCTTGTGACACAAGGGATGATATGATGATACCAAGATGATACCAATATGATATGGTATATATGCAATGGAAGGTACGGATCACTAATGTGCACAAGTAACGTTGCCGGCAATACTCAAAGGCTAGTCTCGATAGGCATGTGACGCAAAATGGGCTAAGGGGTTAACAATGTAATGGAAATAATGTACAATGATGGGATACCACGATACCAAGATGATATAGAGGTTACCGTTCTTGCTTACGGTTAGGGTGTCAAAATGGTGAAGTGGTCGATGTCGAAGACGACCTCGTGGCGATGATGAGTGGCGGTGTTCTTTATGTAGATACCAACATGATGTAGACCCTTCCCTAAGTAGCCTAAACACCTTAGGAAACGGTAAAAACCGCAAACTCAAAATCTCCAAAAGCGAATGTCAAATGGTGGTAGCGGAATGCGTAGGTGGTTCCGGAGTTAGCAATGCGGAAGTGGTGGTGGTGGATGGTGAATAAGCAACCGTCCCTAAGTAGCCGAAACACCTTAGGAGACTCAAATCACCCCTCAAGTAACCACAAATGCTATATGGAGCAAAAATGGGTTAGGTTGCGGAAAGCTATGGTGGTTTGGCGGATGATATGGTGGATGGCCTATGCAGAGATGCCAAAATGCCAAATTTTTGATGGAGTAAAATGGTGTTGGAACCTATCTACATGGATGGGGGATGTCAATAGCTACTCAACGAGCTAATGAACGTCAAAATCGGACTCCGGGAGCAAAAGTTATGGCCGAAACGGTTTTGGTCGATGAGCTGAAACTGGGAGGTGCGGGTGCCCGGGGGTGGAAGGTGCGGGCACCCGGGGTGGTCCGAGGCAAACAGCCCGGGGGTGCGGATGCCCGGGGTTTGGGGTGCGGGCACCCGGGGTGGTCAGCAGGGGTGGGCGGGGGGTGGGGGGTCCGGGTGCCCGGGGTTTGAGGTCCGGGTGCCCGGGGGTGTCGGATTTGGGCGGAAATTCGTGGGAAAGTGGAAGAAATTGGTGGATTTAGTGGAGGGAAAGGTGGAGATGGATGGGGGAAGGCTAGATCCACTCGAAACCAAGCAAATCCATGGATCAAATCCAACAAAACCCCATCAAACCAACAAATCACAAAAAAAATTGGGGCTATTTTGGTGGGGAATTTTCAAAATTGGGTAAGAACACAACAAAATTAGGCTAGAGAACAACAAGGGGGGCTCCAATTTCATGAGAAACCATGGCTCATGATACCAAGATGTTGTAGGGAGGAACCCTAGATGGAGATCTTTCACGAATTGGAGGGGAAATCCCCAAGAACACGAAGAACACGAGAGAGGGAAAACACTCAAATTGACTAGATCCAATCACACATATGCTAGATCCAAGAACACACAAGAGGTCACAATGATCCAAGAACAACAAAGGAAAGATACAAGGTACTAGTTCATCCCAATCCTATGAGGAGAGAGGTCTTGATGATCCTATGATGGGGATCCTTCCCAAGATGGGGGCTTGATATCCACTAGGGATCTTCTCCTAAGAGGTCTTGATCTCCTAGAGGAGTGGGTACAAGGAGAAAAGCTCACATAATCATCTCATATACTTCTCTATCTTTCCAAATGAGCTAGGGGAGGTGTATATAAAGCCTAGGGACGAAATTGGGGGAGAGATGGGTACAAAGGTCCAAAATGACCCTGAAAACGTAGACACACTCGGACGGGTCCGCGCACCCGGGGTAAAGGGGTCCGGGCACCCGGACCGGTCAGAGGCGCTGGGCGAAGGAGGACCGGGCACCCGGGGCGCGAGGGTTCGGGCACCCGGACTAGGCCGAGGCCGGCTGGAGCTGGGCCGGGCACCCGGGGGTTGATGGCCCGGGCACCCAGTGGCGGGGCTGGGCCGCGCTGGGAGGAGGCCGGGCACCCGGGGTGGGCTGCACCAGCGCCAAGGCGGGCAGGGCCGGGCACCCGGGCCCTCCAGGCCGGGCACCCAGGGTGGCCAGGGCCTTGGCCGCCGGCGGCTGGTGGCCGGGCACCCGGGGGTGTTGGTGACCGGGCACCCGGGGTGGTCCGCGACCACTCTTGCTTCACGCCTCACGCATCCTTCTTCCTTCTCCTTCACCATAGGTGCATGTGTCTCCGTCCTCGCCTCTTCACGGTTCTCTTCTTTGTACCTACGAGTGCATAGAGTTTCCATTTGAGGTAGAATCCGACTCTCGAATGAATCCGAATGACACTCGAAGAGGAAAGAGTTAACCTCGGGTTTGACGGTGCGTGCACGTGCTCTTGTCATTGGTCCACGAGGTGCTTGCGGTGGTGGTGTGATGTCCATGGTGATGGTCGAGGGATGCTCCGCATCATTTTTCCTTTGTCGGTGTAGTAATGTGCTTCAGATGCGATGGAGATAAGGGAGCATCCATCAATAGATTCTTGTCAGAAGTCATGTGATTCGTACATCCACTATCGAGGACCCACTCAGTGGCTTTGGGTAGATCATCCGGCAGATGAATTAGTGCAACTTACGAACTCATATACTTCATGAGTGAAGAATATGAGATCAATTTCATCAAATCAATAGAACAGATAAAGCAGTATGAGGACGTGAGAAATGAGGATTCATTTCTTCATGATTAGCCTGCGTCCTTTCAGGCATATTCAGGTCTGCAGCAAATTCTTCAGACGTTTAAGTTCGTCTGGAGACCTGACCCTGCATAAGAGATTAGTTCTTTTTCTTCACCACCCACATCTGAAGGGGTGGCAAAGAGTTCATCATTCTGCGAGCTCCATAAGAGGAGAGTGGCATAGAAGCCAGTCCACTTCGTTTCACATAAGAGGAGTTAGGATAAGCATATGAATAGGCAGAGAAATTCTTCGAGGACTTATGAACATAATGGTTAGAAGAATAATGCACATATTCATAGCCCTTAGATCTTCCCTGCGAAACAGAAGTGTTAGCACGATGATATTCATATGAGGATTTTGATCCTTTTGAGGAATTTGATCCACGTGAGGAATTCGGTCCGTATGAGGACTTGGATCCATATGAAAAATCTGTTCCATATGAAGAATTTGATCTGGGGTTCCTATTCTTCACAGGTGGTGTCATGATGACATTCACCTGAAGACTTTCAAGGCACCTTTTGGGAACCCAGATTTTCTTCATAGGAGAACCGTTCCTGCAGTTAGTGCCAACATATCTAGCAAATACTTCACCATTCTAATTTTTGAACAGTTTATAGTTGGAGTCAAATGACTCATTAGTAGAATGAGGAGATTCACATGTAAAGCCAGATAAAGAAGATGGATCTACTGGAGGTCCCTTTGCAGCAACCCATGAGGTTTTGGGGTACTGCTCAGGCTTCCAGTATGTTCCATCAGCGTTGAGTTTCCTCTCAAAGTCAATACCCTCTTTCCTAGGGTTCCTGTTGAAGATCTACTTTTTAAGCACATCACAAAGAGCATGATGCCCTTTGAGGCTTTTGTACATGCCTGTCATATACAATTCCTTCAGCCCTGCATCGTTAGTGATACTAGCAATATCCTCAGATGAGGAATTAGTGATAGCAGAGACAGGTGAAGAATTTGTAGCAGTAGAAGCATTTGAACATTCAGGTGAAGAATTAGCAGATTCACGTTCAATGCACTTAAAACATGGAGGAATGAATTCTTCCTGAGCAGCGCTGATTTGTCGAGCAAGTAATGAATCACGCTCCTTCTGAAGATCTTCATAACTCTCTCTTAGCTTCTCAAGATCTAGCTTTCTTTGAAGAAATTCATAAGAAAGCTTCTCATGATCAGATAAGAGAGTGTCATGATGACTCTGAAGATTATCAAACTTAGTCTGAAGTCTCTAAAGACTTCCAGCCAAAGCTTTCGACTGATCCATTTCTTTACCCAACATATCATCGCTCTTATCCAACATGTTTTGAACTTTTTCCAAAGCTCTTTGTTGTTTAGTGGCAAGGGAAGCAAGTTTGGTATAGCTGGGTCCATATTCATCACCAGATTCATCAGCACTGGACTCAGATAGGTAGCATTCAGTTACCTTGGCACCTTTGCCATAAGGCATGGTGCAAAGGATGATGATTCTGGCTCAAAAGTCATAGCCTTGCGCAATACCATGAAATCCTCAAACCAGGGATCACGGTCAGATCTATGACCTTCATAGACCTTAGAGAGTCGGTCCCAGATGAGCTTTGCATGGCTGAGATGCATAACGTTCCTGAACTGATTTTGAGACAGAGAGGAGCAGATGATGTCCTTCGCTGTGAGGTTGAGAAGAGTGTACTTGCGAATGTCATCAGCTTCCGCCATCTTGCACAGATCGGTAAGACCAATCTCAGTGACGGTCCACAACTCGCTGTTCATCGCCATGAGTCACTTCTTCATCATGGCCTCCACTTGGGATAATCATGACCGTCGAAGATGGGGCATGACACAGTCTTCATTCCTGCGGTCGACATAACTAAAACTCTAGGCGGTTAAACCAAAATCACACAGAACAAGGGAGTACCTTGCTCTGATACCAATTGAAAGTGCGTTAAGTCGACTAGAGGGGGGGTGAATAGGCGATTTTTATGAATTCTTCAATGAGGAATTTCAGAGTGAGGAAATTCCTAAGAGAAGAACTACTTGCAGCGGAATAAGTACTCAGATGCAAACATAACAGAACATAAGCATGGTCATCATGATGAAATGAAAACAAGCACAGAGTACAGAAAGCGTAAACACAGGATAAAACAGGATGAAGACAAACAGACTGAAGAAATTGAACTGAGGAAATTGAGAAAGTCTTCAGTCAAAGTCTTCAAACAGATATGAACAAGCACACAACACAGTAATGAGGAAATGGAAGGGTTGAGGAAATAGAACCAATAGGCTTGGTGAAGACAGTGATTTGGTAGACCGGTTCCAACTGTTGTGACAGTTGTACGTCTGGTTGGAGCGGCTAGGTATTTAAACCTGAGGACACACAGTCCTCACCGTATTCTCCTTGAGCTAAGGTCACACAGACCTCGCCCAATCACTCGTGGTAAGTCTTCAGGTGACTTCCAAACCTTCACAAACTCGGTCACTCGGCGATCCACAATTTCCTGTTGGATGCTCTAGACAATGACGCCTAACCGTCTGGAAGATGCACAGTCTTCAAAGGTAACAAGCGTCGGATCCACGTAGGATCAATCTCTTCAGTGATGCTCAATCACTTTGGGTTGTAGGTGTTTGGGTTTGGGTTTTCCTCACTTGATGATTTTCACTCAAAGTCCTCGGAGGATGGGATGCTCTCAAATGACAAGTGTCAGTTTCTCTCGGAGCAGCCAACTAGCTAGTGGTTGTAGGGGGCGGCTATTTATAGCCTAGGGAGCAACCCGACATGATAAGACATAAATGCCCTTCAATGATATGACTGTTAGGTGGGTAGATATTTTGGGACAGCTGGCGCGTAGCACAGCAACGGTCGGAAATTTGACTATCAAATTCCTCAGGGCTATCGTGTTCCTCACTTGTAGGAAATCCGCACTGGCGAATTCCTAACTCCTCAGTCAGAACAAATTCCTCAGAGACCAGAAGAACTTCATCTTTGTCACTGAAGAAATTGACTGAGTTGTATGAGATTTCCAATGGCTTCACTCGAAAGGATTGGTAGGTGTAGGATTTTGAGATGAGCATCACTTGGAAATTTTTCCTCGGTATTTCCTCGACCCCCTTTAATAGTATGGTGTTTCCTATGACTCAAGAAAGAGAAAATGAAACTACGAAAACAAAAGTCTTCACGCTTCATGTTCCTCATATGAATACCAAGTCTTCATGGTCACACCAATTTCTCCACTTTCAAAGTCTTCAGTCGAAGAACTTCATTTTTAGGGGTCGACTTTCTCTGTAAATATCAAACCCCTCATAAACTTACAGACCTGTGTACACTCACAAACGCATCAGTCCCTTAACCTATAAGTCTTCAATACACCAAAATCACTAAGGGGCACTAGATGCACTTACAACGAGGTTCGGTAATAACTTGATCTGAAGCTTCAGGATCATTGTCATTAGCTTCCTCTCTAGTTGGTGTAGGCATCACGGGAACGGTTTTCTGTGATGAGCTACCTTCCAATTCGAGAGAAGGTACAATTACCTCATAAAGTTCTACTTTCCTCCCACTCACTTCTTTCAAGAGAAACTCCTTCTCTAGAAAGGATCCATTCTTAGCAACAAAGATTTTTCCTTCGGATTTGTGGTAGAAGGTCTACCCAACAATTTCTTTTGGGTATCCTATGAAGACGCACTTCTCCTATTTGGGTTCGAGCTTATCAGGCTGAAGCTTTTTCACATAAACATCGCAACCACAAACTTTAATAAACGATAGCTTAGGTTTCTTGCGAAGCCACAGTTCATACGGTGTCATATCAATGGATTTAGACGGTGCCCTATTTAACGTGAATGCAGATGTCTAGACCCGAACCGATAGTGGTAAATCGATAAGAGTAATCATAGATCGCACCATATCTTATAAAATAAGGTTGCGATGTTCGGACACACCATTACGTTGTGGTGTTCGAGGTGGCGTGATTTGTGAAACTATTCCACATTGTTTTGAATGAAGGCCAAACTCTTAACTCAAATATTCGTCTCCGTGATCAGAACGTAGAAACTTTATTTTCTTGTTATGATGATTCTCTACTTCACTCTGAAATTCTTTGAACTTTTCAAATGTTTCAGACTTCTCATCAAGTAGATATACCCATATCTGCTTAAATCATCTGTGAAGGTCAGAAAATAACGATACCCGTCACGAGCCTCAACACTCATCGGACCGCATACATCGGTATGTATTATTTCCAATAAGTCATTAGCTCGCTCCGTTGTTCCGGAGAACGGAGTTTTAGTCATCTTGCCCATGAGGCATGGTTCGCAAGTATCAAATGATTCATAATCAAGTGATTCTAAAAGCCCATTTGCATGGAGTTTCTTCATGCGCTTTACACCAATATGACCTAAACGGCAGTGCCACAAATATGTTACACTATCATTATTAACTTTGCATCTTTTGGCATCAATATTATGAATATGTGTATCACCACAATCAAGATCAACAAAAATAGACCACTCTTCAAGGGTGCATGACCATAAAAGATATTACTCATATAAATAGAACCAACCATTATTCTCTGATTTAAATGAATAACCGTCTCGCATTAAACAAGATCCAGATATAATGTTCATGCTCAACACTGGCACCAAATAACAATTATTCGGGTCTAAAACTAATCCGGAAGGTAGATGTAGAGGTAGTGTGCTGACGGCGATCACATCGACCTTGGAACCATTCTCGACGCGCATCGTCACCTCATCCTTAGCTAATCTTCATTTAATCTGTAGCCCCTGTTTCGAGTTACAAATATGAGCAACCGAACCAGTATCAAATACCCAGGCGCTACTACGAGCATTAGTAAGGTACACATCAATAACATGTATATAAAATATATCTTTGTTCACTTTGCCATCCTTCTTATCCGCCAAATACTTGGGGCAGTTCCGCTTCCAGTGACTAGTCCTTTTGCAGTAGAAGCACTCAGTTTCAGGCTTGGGTCCAGATTTGGGCTTCTTCCCGGGAGTGGCAACTTGCTTGCCATTCTTCTTGAAGTTCCCCTTCTTTACCTTACCCTTTTTCTTGAAACTAGTGGTCTTGTTAACCATAACCACTTGATGCTCCTTCTTGATTTCTACCTCCGCAGCTTTGAGCATAGCGAATAGCTCGGGAATTGTCTTATCCATCCCTTGCATATTATAGTTCATCACGAAGCCATTGTAGCTTGGTGGCAGTGATTGAAGAACTCTATCAATAACACTATCATCTGGAAGATTAACTCCCAGCTGAGTCAAGTGATTATGATACCCAGACATTTTGAGTATGTGTTCACTGACAGAACTGTTCTCCTCCATCTTGCAGCTATAGAACCTGTTGGAGACTTCATATCTCTCAACTCGGGCATTTGCTTGAAATATTAACTTCAACTCCTGGAACATCTCATATGGTCCATGACGTTCAAAACGTCTTTGAAGTCCCAATTCTAAGCCGTAAAGCATGGCACACTGAACTATCGAGTAGTCATCAACACGCGACTGCCAGGCGTTCACAACGTCTGCAGTTGCTGGAGGGGGTGGCACACCTAGCGGTGCATCAAGGACATAATTTTTCTGTGCAGCAATGAGGATAATCCTCAAGTTACGGACCCAGTCCGTGTAGTTGCTACCATCATATTTCAACTTAGCTTTCTCTAGGAACGCATTAAAATTCAAGGGACCGGTAGCACGGGCCATTGATCTACAACATAGATATGCAAAAACTATCAGGACTAAGTTCACGATAAATTAAGTTCAATTAATCATATTAGTTAAGAACTCCCACTTAGATAGACATCCCTCGAGTCATCTAAATGATACGTGATCCAAATCAACTAAACCATGTCCGATCATCACGTGAGATGGAGTAGTCATCAATGGTGAACATCTCTATGCTGATCGTATCTACTATATGATTCACGTTCGACCTTTCGGTCTCCAGTGTTCCGAGGCCATGTCTGTACATGCCAGGCTCATCAACTTTAACCCGAGTATTCCGCATGTGCAAAACTATCTTGCACCTATTGTATGTGAACGTAGAGCCTATCACACCCGATCATCACGTGTTGTCTCAGCACGACGAACTGCCGCAACGGTGCATACTCAGAGAGAACACTTATACCTTGAAATTTTAGTTAAGGGATCATCTTATAATGCTACCACCCTACTAAGCAAAATAAGATGCATAAAAGATAAACATCACATGCAATCAAAACATGTGACGTGATATGGCCATCATCATCTTGTGCTTCTGAACTCCATCTCCAAAGCATCGTCATGATCTCCATCTTCACTGGCTTGACACCTTGATCTCCATCATAGCGTCGTGGTCGTCTTGCCAACTATTGCTTCTACAACTATCGCTAACGCATAGTGATAAAGTAAAGTAATTACATGGCGTTTGCATTTCATACAAAAGAGACAACCATAAGGCTCCTACCGGTTGCCAGTAACTTCTACAAAACATGATCATCTCATACAATAACGTATATCACATCATGTCTTGACCATATCACATCACAACATGCCCTACAAAAACAAGTTAGACGTCCTCTACTTTGTTGTTGCAAGTTTTACGTGGCTTCTATGGGCTTCTAGCAAGAACCGTTCTTACCTACGCATCAAAACCACAATGGTGATTTATCAAGTTTGCTGTTTTAACCTTCAAAAAGGACCGGCCGCAGTCAAATTCGATTCAACTAAAGTAGGAGAAACAGACACCCGCCATCCACCTTTATGCAAAACTAGTTGCATGTCCGTCAGTGGAACCGGTCTCATGAACGTGGTCATGTAAGGTTGGTCTGGGCCGCTTCATCCAACAATACCGCCGAATCAAAATAAGACATTGGTGGTAAGCAGTATGACGATCACAGCCCACAACTCTTTCTGTTCTACTCGTGCATATCATCTACGCATAGACCTGGCTCCGATGCCACTATTGGGAAACGTAGGATGCAATTTCAAAAAAAAAATCCTACGCTCACACAAGATCTATCTAGGAGATGCATAGAAAAGAGAAGGGGAGAGTGTGTCTACGTACCCTCGTAAACCGAAAGCGGATGCGTTTGACAACGCAGTTGATGTAGTCGAACTTCTTCTCATTCCGACTGATCAAGCACCGAACGTACGACACCTCTGAGTTCTGCACACGTTCAGCTCGATGACGTCCCTCGAACTCTTGATCTAGCAAAGTGTCGAGGAAGTAGATGAGTTTCGTCAGCACGGCGGCGTGGTGACGGTGATGGTGAAGTGATTCGCGTAGGGCTTCGCCTAAGCACTACGAGAAATATGACCAAGGGTGTAATCTGTGGAGGAGGCGCCGCACACGGCTAATAGATGTTGTTGTGTGTTCTAGGCGCCTCCCCCCTCATATATATAGGTGGGAGGGAGAGGGATCATCCAAGGGGGCGCCCCAAGTAGGCCAAATCCTACTTGGGGTTCCTCCCCAATTCGGCCCCGCTTTCCTTTTTCACCGGAGGGGGAAGGAAAGAGGAGGGAGGAGGGAAGGAAGGGGGAGGCTGAATCCCTCCCCTTCCTTCTCTCTTCCCCTCTTTCCTTTCTCCTCTGGTGCAGCCCATATGGGGGGGGGCAGCTGCCCCTGCTGGCTGCTGCGTTTCCCCTCTTGGCCCATTAGGCCCATATATTTGCCAGGGGGTGCCCGGAACCCCTTCCGGTGACCCGATATGTACCCGATACCCTCCGGAACACTTCCGGTGTCCTAATACTATCTTCCTATATATCAATCTTTACCTCTCGACCATTTCGAGACTCCTCGTCATGTTCGTGATCTCATATGGGACTCCGAACAACATTCGGTCACAAAATCACATAACTCATATAACACATAATCGTCATCGAACGTTAAGCGTGCGGACCCTACTGTTGGAAATATGCCCTAGAGGCAATAATAAATGGTTATTATTATATTTCTTTGTTCATGGTAATTGTCTATTATTCATGCTATAATTGTATTGTCCGGAAATCGTAATACATGTGTGAATACATAGACCACAACCTGTCCCTAGTAAGCCTCTAGTTGACTAGCTCGTTGATCAACAGATAGTCATGGTTTCCTGACTATGGACATTGGATGTCATTGATAACGGGATCACATCATTAGGAGAATGATGTGATGGACAAGACCCAACTTAAGCATAGCATAAAAGATCGTGTAGTTTCGTTTGCTAGAGCTTTTCCAATGTCAAGTATCTTTTCCTTAGACCATGAGATCGTGCAACTCCCGGATACCGTAGGAGTGCTTTGGGTGTGCCAAACGTCACAACGTAACTGGGTGACTATAAAGGTGCATTAAGGGTATCTCCGAAAGTGTCTGTTGGGTTGGCACGGATCGAGACTGGGATTTGTCACTCCGTGTGACGGAGAGGTATCTCTGGGCCCACTCGATAATGCATCATCATAATGAGCTCAATGTGACTAAGGCGTTAGTCACGGGATCATGCATTGCGGTACGAGTAAAGAGACTTGCCGGTAATGAGATTGAACAAGGTATTGGGATACCGACGATCGAATCTCGGGCAAGTAACATACCGATTGACAAAGGGAATTGCATACGGATTGATTGAATCCTCGACACCGTGGTTCATCCGATGATATCATCGTGGAACATGTGGGAGCCAACATGGGTATCCAGATCCCGCTGTTGGTTATTGACCGGAGAGGCGTCTCGGTCATGTCTGCATGTCTCCCGAACCCGTAGGGTCTACACACTTAAGGTCCGGTGACGCTAGGGTTGTAGAGATATATGTATGCGGAAACCCGAAAGTTGTTCGGAGTCCCAGATGAGATCCCGGACGTCACGAGAGGTTCCGGAATGGTCCGGAGGTAAAGATTTATATATGGGAAGTCTTATTTTGGTCGCCGGAAAAGTTTCGCGCTTTATCGGTATTGTACCGGGAGTGCCGAAAGGGGTCCGGGGGTCCACCAAGGGGGTCCACCAGCCCCGGGGGGGCCACATGGGCTGTAAGGGGTGCGCCTTGGCCTATATGGGCCAAGGGCACCAGCCCCAAGAGGCCCATGCACAAGAGATATGAAAAAAGGGAGAGTCCTAAAGGGGGAAGGCACCTCCGAGGTGCCTTGGGGGGGAAGGACTCCCCCCTGGCCGCACCCTTCCTTGGAGGAAGGGGCAAGGCTGCGCCCCCCCCCCCCTCTCCCTTGGCCCTATATATAGTGGGGGGAAGGGAGGGCAGCAACATCTAAGCCTTGGGCGCCTCCCTCCTCCCCTGCAACACCTCTCTCTCTCTCGCAGAAGCTTGGCGAAGCCCTGCCGGAGACCCGCTACATCCACCACCACGCCGTCGTGCTGTTGGATCTCCATCAACCTCTCCTCCCCCCTTGCTGGATCAAGAAGGAGGAGACGTCGCTGCACCATACGTGTGTTGAACGCGGAGGTGCCGTCCGTTCGGCACTCGGTCATCGGTGATTTGGATCACGGCGAGTACGACTCCGTCATCCACGTTCATTGGAACGCTTCCGCTCGCGATCTACAAGGGTATGTAGATCCACTCCTTTCCCCTCGTTGCTAGTAGACTCCATAGATGCATCTTGGTGAGCGTAGGAAAATTTTAAATTATGCTACGATTCCCAACACCTACGGGTTCGAGAACTATGTAGACATGACCGATACACCTCTCCGTTCAATAACCAATAGAGGAACCTGGATGATCATATTGATTCCTACATATTCTACAAAGATCTTTATCGGTCGAACCGTAATGACAACATACGTTATTCCCTTTGTCTATCAGTATGTTACTTGCCCGAGATTCAATCGTCGGTATCTTCATACCTAGTTAATTCTCATTACTGGAAAGTCTCTATACTCATTCCGTGATACATCATCTCGTAACTAACTCCTTAGTCACTTTGCTTGCAAGCTTCTTGTGATGTGTATTACCGAGAGGGCCCAGAGATACCTCTCCGATACATGAAGTGACAAATCCTAATCTTGATCCATGCCAACTCAACAAATACCTTTGGAGACACCTGTGGAGCATCTTTATGATCACCCAGTTATGTTGTGACGTTTGATAACACACAAGGTATTCCTCTTTGATACATCTCCGTCGTATCTACTTTTCCAAACACTTTTGCCCTTGTTTTGGACTCTAACTTGCATGATTTGAATGGAACTAACCTGGACTGACGCTGTTTTCAGCAGACTTTCCATGGTGTTATTTATGTGCAGAAACAAAAGTTCTCGGAATGACCTGAAACTCCACAGAACATCTATTTGGAAAATAAGAAAAATACCAGAAGAAAAATCCACGTCAGGGGGCCCACACCCTGTCCACGAGGGTGGAGGGCGCGCCCCCTACCTCGTGGGCCCCCTGACGCTCCACCAACCTCAACTCCAACTCCATATATCACTTTCGGGGAGAAAAAAATCAGGGAGAAGAATTCATCGCGTTTTACGATACGGAGCCGTCGCCAAGCCCTAAAACCTCTCGGGAGGGCTGATCTGGAGTCCGTTCGGGGCTCCGGAGAGGGGGATTCGTCGCCATCGTCATCATCAACCATCCTCCATCACCAATTTCATGATGCTCACCGCCGTGCGTGAGTAATTCCATCGTAGGCTTGCTGGGCGGTGATGGGTTGGATGAGATTTATCATGTAATCGAGTTAGTTTTGTTAGGGTTTGATCCCTAGTATCCACTATGTTCTGAGATTGATGTTGCTATGACTTTGCTATGCTTAATGCTTGTCACTAGGGCCCGAGTGCCATGATTTCAGATCTGAACCTATTATGTTTTCATGAACATATGTGAGTTCTTAATCCTATATTGCAAGTCTATAGTCACCTACTATGTGTTATGATCCGGCAACCCCGAAGTGACAATAATCGGGACCACTCCCGGTGATGACCATAGTTTGAGGAGTTCATGTATTCACTATGTGCTAATGCTTTGTTCCGGTACTCTATTAAAAGGAGGCCTTAATATCCCTTAGTTTCCATTAGGACCCCGCTGCCACGGGAGGGTAGGACAAAAGATGTCATGCAAGTTCTTTTCCATAAGCACGTATGACTATATTCGGAATACATGCCTACATTACATTGATGAATTGGAGCTAGTTCTGTGTCACCCTATGTTATGATTGTTACATGATGAACCGCATCCGGCATAATTCTCCATCACCGATCCAATGCCTACGAGCTTTTCACATATTGTTCTTCGCTTATTTACTTTTCCGTTGCTACTGTTACAATCACTACAAAACACCAAAAATATTACTTTGCTACCGTTACTTTTGTTACCGTTACCACTACTATCATATTACTTTGCTACTAAATACTTTGCTGCAGATACTAAGTTATCCAGGTGTGGTTGAATTGACAACTCAACTGCTAATACTTGAGAATATTCTTTGGCTCCCCTTGTGTCGAATCAATAAATTTGGGTTGAATACTCTACCCTCGAAAACTGTTGCGATCCCCTATACTTGTGGGTTATCAAGACTATTTTCTGGCGCCGTTGCCGGGGAGCATAGCTCTATTCTTTGAGTCACTTGGGATTTATATCTGCTGGTCACTATGAAGAACTTGAAAGACGCTAAGACAACAATTTATCCCTCAACTACGAGGGGAGGTAAGGAACTGCCATCTAGCTCTGCACTTGATTCACCTTCTGTTTTGAGTAAGCTTGCGACACCTAAACCTGCTTCTGCTATTCGTTCTGATATGTCGCATGTTATTGATGATGCCACTTCTGCTATGCATGATACTTATGATGAAACTACTTCTATGCTTGATACTACTGTGCCACTTAGTGAATTTCTTGATGAACAAATTGCTAGGGTTAGAGAGAAAGAAATTATTGAAACTGATTATATTGATGAAAGTGATGATGAAGACTTGCCTGTTATTCCTGAGGGTTATGTTTTTGAAAAAGAAGCTGCTTTAGCTATTTTAGCTTGCAAAGATAGATATGAACTCAAGAGGTTATTAGCTAAATGGAATCAGCAATCTCTTAATGCTAGAATGAAACCTGACCCTGCTTTTGCTACTTCACCTATCTGTGTTACTGATAAGGATTATGAATTCTCTGTTGATCCTGACATAATTACTTTGGTTGAATCTGATCCTTTTCATGGCTATGAATCTGAAACTGTTGTGGCACATCTTACTAAATTAAATGATATAGCCACCCTGTTCACTAATGATGAGAGATCTCGCTATCTTTATATCCTTAAAATATTTCCGTTCTCATTAAAGGGTGATGCTAAGATATGGTTTAATTCTCTTGATCCTGGTTGTGTGCGTAGTCCCCAGGATATGATTTACTACTTCTCTGCTAAATATTTCCCTGCTCATAAGAAACAAGCTGCTTTGAGGGATATATACAATTTTGTGCAAATTGAAGAAGAGAGTCTCCCACAAGCTTGGGGGAGGCTTCTCAAGTTACTTAATGCTTTTCCTGATCATCCTCTCAAGAAAAATGAAATACTTGATATCTTTTATAATGGACTAACCGATGCTTCCAGAGATTACCTGGATAGTTGTGTTGGTTCTGTTTTCAGGGAAAGAACACCGGATGAAGCTGAAATTCTATTGAATAATACGTTGACAAATGAAAATAATTGGACACTTCCTGAGCCAATTCCTGAGCCTATTCCTAAACCAACTCCGAAGAAGAGAGGTGTTCTATTTCTCAGTCCTGAAGATATGCAAGAGGCAAAGAAATCTATGAAAGAAAAAGGTATTAAAGCTGAAGATGTTAAGAATTTACCTCCTATTGAAGAAATACATGGTCTTAATCTATCGCCGGTTGAAGAAACATATGATCTTAATCCATTACCTATTGAAGAACCTCATGGTCTTGATAACTCGACACAGGTAGTAAAGGTAAATTCTCTCTATAGATATGATAAAGCTGAAATCCCTCCTACTAAAATTGCTAGCTAATGCTTGGATGAGTTTGATAACTTTATGGTTAAGCAAGAAGATTTCAATGCTTATTTTGGTAGACAGTTAAAACAAAATGCTTATATGATTGAACACTTGGGTGATTATATGGCTAATGTTAAAGGTGAACTTAAACTCATTAGCAAACATGCTTCTATGGTTACCACTCAAGTAGAACAAGTACTTAAAGCTCAAAATGATTTGCTCAATGAAATGAATAGTAAGAAAAATGATTATGTTGTTAGAGTGGCTACTAGAACTGGTAAGATGACTCAGGAACCTTTGTATCCTGAAGGCCACCCTAAGAGAATTGAGCAAGATTCTCAGAGAAATAATATTGATGCACCTAGTCCTTCTAAAAGGAAGAAAAAGAAAAATGATAGGACTTTGCATGCTTCCAGTGAACCTATTGCTGAACCACCTGAGAATCCAAATGATATCTCTATTTCTGATGCTGAAACACAATCTGGTAATGAACATGAACCTAGTGAAAATGTTAATGATGATGTTCATGATGATGCTCAACCTAGTGATGATAATGATATAGAAATTGAACCTGCTGTTGATCTTGATAACCGACAATCAAAGAATCAACGTTATGATAAGAGAGACTTTGTTGCTAGGAAACATGGTAAAGAAAGAGAACCATGGGTTCAGAAACCCATGCCTTTTCCTCCCAAACCATCCAAGAAAAAGGATGATGAGGATTTTGAGCGCTTTGCTGAAATGATTAGACCTATCTTTTTGCGTATGCGATTAACTGATATGCTCAAAATGAATCCTTATGCTAAGTATATGAAAGATATTGTTACTAATAAAAGAAAGATACCGGAAGCTGAAATTTCCACCATGCTTGCTAATTATACTTTTAAGGGTGGAATACCAAAGAAACTTGGAGATCCAGGAGTACCCACTATACCATGCTCCATTAAAAGAAACTATGTTAAAACTGCTTTATGTGATCTTGGAGCCGGTGTTAGTGTTATGCCTCTCTCTTTATATCGTAGACTTGACTTGAATAAGTTGACACCTACTGAAATATCTTTGCAAATGGCTGATAAATCAACTGCTATACCTGTCGGTATTTGTGAGGATGTGCCTGTTGTGGTTGCAAACGTTACTATTTTAACGGACTTTGTTATTCTTGATATTCCCGAGGATGATAGTATGTCTATTATTCTTGGAAGACCTTTTTTGAATACTGCAGGGGATGTTATTGATTGCAACAAAGGCAATGTCACTTTTCATGTTAATGGTAATGAGCATACGGTACTCTTTCCGAGGAAACAACCTCAAGTTCATAGTATAAATTCTATTGGAAAAAATCCATCGATTATTTTTGGAGGTTTTGAATTTCCTCTTCCTGCGGTCAAGAAGAAATATCATATTCTTATTATTGAGAATGTGCATATCCCCGTTGAGGTAACATAGTGTTTTTCGAAATTTCTCCGGTTCCATGTTATTCGGAATGAGTTTGTTAACAAGCCTTGATCAACCTTGTTAGTGGATTCCTTTTGATGAGCATGAGATGGATGAAACTAGAAAGCACAGCCTTTTGTACCCTCTCTCTACTTTCTGTTATTTAGTTGAAATAAAGTAAAATAGTATTTTTCTGTCCGTTTTCTGATTTATCCGTGCAATATAGAAATACCCCGAAAATAAAAGTTCTCCAAATGCCCTGAAAATGGAATATGATTTTTTCTAGAATTTTTGAGAATATCTGGCACTGAGAACACAGCAGGAGGGGCAAGCACCTGGCCATGAGGGTGGAGGGCGCGCCCCCCTGCCTCGTGGGCCCATGGTGGCCCCCCTCCACTTATTCCTGCACCCACACACTTCTTCTTCCTCCCACAAACACCAATATCCAGCTCAAGCACGAGTTCTAGCTCATTTTGCTGCGATTTTTGATCTCCTTGCTCAAAGCACCTCTCACAAAACTGCTTGGGGAGATTGTTCCTTGGTATGTGACTCCTCCATTGGTCCAATTAGTTTTTGTTCTAGTGCTTTATTCATTGCAAATTTGTGCTACCTAGGTGACCATTTTCTTGAGCTTGCATGTCAAATTTATATGGTTCCAAGTAGTTCTAATGCATGATATAGGCTCTAGGCACTTGTAGGAGTAGTTGCTATCAATTTTATTGAGCTTGGTCCACTTTTGTTTGAAGTTACTAAAAATTTCAGAAATTTTCAGAAAATAATGAAGAGATTTTTGAGGGGCTCATCGAGCCGAAGCTCGAAGGAAAAGCAGAATGAAGAAGCACAGAGGCCCAAATATAATTTGCCTCGCACTGCGGAGGTTCGGCCATTCGAATGGCCTTCCGGTGATTTCTTGAGAGAAGCCGGGATTTATGATGATTTCTATTCATTGGCTGAGAATGTTGGCCTCACCGATTTCCTCCGCGACCAACGTCATCAGTATCTCTTACTCACCAATACTTTTGTGCAAAACTTGTACTATTTTCCTAAACAAACACCTCCTTCAGTAGAGTTTCATTTATATGATGTTGTTAAGAAGATGCCACTAGATGAATTTTGCAAGGTTTGCAAATTACCCTTCGAGGGTACCTTAGATGAACCACATTGTAAAGATGTGGATGGTTTATTGACACTATTACTGTAGGGGAAACTAGGAAGGTTTCCGATGCAAGAATTACTAGCATACATTTTCCTGTTTTACGCTACTTTGCCATATTTGCTAGTCGTTGCTTAATTGGTCGCGGAAACTGTGGAAACCTTAGTGTTCCTGATATTATCATCTTATTCCATGGTTTATTCCGCGATAACACTGTTAGTATGGGCGAAATTATTGCTAAACGGTTAAGTTTGAACCGTACAAAGGGCCCCATCTTTGGAGGTATTTATGCTTCACGCCTTGCTGCACATTATAATATACCTATTAGGCATTATGAAAAAGAAGAAAAATTGCTGCCCACTGCTTATTTAGATTATAAGAGTATGGTAGCGCATGATTTCATTGATAAGAATAGGGAAGGGGAGCTTAAATACAAATTGTTCTTTGATAAACATCACCCTGAGACTATTACCTTGCCTGCTCATTCCTTGTTTAATTTATCTGCAGGCCCGTATCTCGTTTCGTGGGCGGCCATTTACGCCTATAGGAACCCTACACCAGCCCCTGAGCCGGAACCACAATTTGAGCCTCCACGACAGTCTGATTACTTTTGGGATCCGGAGATGACTGCCAGCCAGTGGCAGTCAGAGTCTTCTTCATCTCAGTACGACCCCAGCTACAAACTATGGATATCCGCTAGGCCATCCGTGGCAATGAACCAACTTAGGCCAAAGCCTAAGCTTGGGGGAGTACGTATCTCTCACCGACATTACATTTATGTTCACACACTCATTGCTAGATGTCGGTGCTCATACTCTTTCACTGTAATATCCATGCTAGTTTATTTTTCTTTTTCCTGCTTTCTTCTTGTGTGTTTAATAAATCTTAATAAAAACAAAAAAAATAGTCGTAACTTTTAGTTAGTTTACTTTTCTTGCTGTAGTAGTAATAATTAAAAAGAAAACCCAAAAAGATTTCCCGTTCTTCTTTTGCTTCTTGGGAGCTTTCCCGTGTAAATAGTTTATTTCTTTTCTTTTCTTTGGGGGTCGATAGGAGAAGACCATAATTAAATTGTTGAAGTGGCTCTTATATGCATTATTGTTGATTTAACCAAGAGCCCATATTGCCTTGTCTTCTCCTGTTTATTGAATGCTCGCAGATTCCAGCTTAGTCCAATGCACGTGCACTCTTATTATTATTCACATCGTTCGGTCGTGCAAGTGAAAGGCAATTATGACGATATATGATGGACTGACTGAGATGAGAAAAGCTGGTATGAACTCGACCTCTCTTGTTTTTGTAAATATGATTAGTTCATCGTTCCTGATTCAGCCTATTATGAATAAACATGTTTGCAATGACAATTAGAGATCATAGTTGCTTGTGCCATGCTTGATTAGCTATGAGTTATAATGGTTTACCTTGCGTGCCAACATGCTATTAAAATGGTTGTGATGTGGTATAGTGGGGTGGTATCCTCCTTTGAATGATTTAAGTGACTCGACTTGGCACATGTTCACACATGTAGTTGAAACAAATCAACATAGCCTTCACGATATTTATGTTCATGGTGGATTATATCCTACTCATGCTTGTACTCAATGTTTATTAATTTTAATGCATGTTCATGACTGTTGTCGCTCTCTAGTTGGTCGCTTCCCAGTCTTTTGCTAGCCTTCACTTGTACTAAGCGGGAATACTGCTTGTGCATCCAATCCCTTAAACCCCAAAGTTATTCCATATGAGTCCACTATACCTTCCTATATGCGGTATCTACCTGCCGTTCCAAGTAAATTTGTATGTGCCAAACTCTAAACCTTCAAATAAACATTCTGTTTTGTATGCTCGAATAGCTCATGTATCAACTAGGGCTGCCCTTATCTTCCATGCTAGGCGGGTTATTCTCAAGAGGAGTGGACTCCGCTCCTCACTCACGAGAAAATGGCTGGTCACCGGGATGCCCAGTCCCATGCTTTATGCAAACTAAATCAAAATAATTGCAAACAAAACTCCCCCTGGGACTGTTGCTAGTTGGAGGCACTCGTTGTTTCGAGCAAGCCATGGATTGATGCTTGTTGGTGGAGGGGGAGTATAAACTTTACCATTCTGTTTGGGAACCGCCTATAATGTGTGTAGCATGGAAGATATCGCCATCTCTTGGTTGTTATGTTGACAATGAAAGTATGCCGCTCAAAATATTATTTATCTCTATTTCAAAACCGAGCTCTGGCACCTCTACAAATCCCTGCTTCCCTCTGCGAAGGGCCTATCTATTTACTTTTATGTTGAGTCATCACCCTCTTATTAAAAAGCACTAGCTGGAGAGCGCAGCTGTCATTTGCATCCATTACTATTAATTTATATTGGGTATGACTATGATTGGATCTCTTTTACCATGAATTACAATGTCTAGTCAGTCCTTGATCTTTAAAGGTGCTCTGCATTTATGTTTTGCGGTCTCAGAAAGGGCTAGCGAGATACCATCTTGTTATATCATATCATGATTGTTTTGAGAAAGTGTTGTCATCCGAGATTTATTATTATGGCTCGCTAGTTGATTATGCCATTGATATGAGTAAACATGAGACCTAAGAGTTATTGTGAATGTGGTTAGTCATAATCTTTGCTGAAAACTTGAATGCTTGCTTTACATATTTACAACAACAAGAGCAAACAGAGTTTGTCAAAGTTTTTCTTTATCACTTTCAGTTTATCAACTGAATTGCTTGAGGACAAGCAAAGGTTTAAGCTTGGGGGAGTTGATACGTCTCCGTCGTATCTACTTTTCCAAACACTTTTGCCCTTGTTTTGGACTCTAACTTGCATGATTTGAATGGAACTAACCCGGACTGACGTTGTTTTCAGCAGACTTTCCATGGTGTTATTTATGTGCAGAAACAAAAGTTCTCGGAATGACCTGAAACTCCACGGAACATCTATTTGGAAAATAAGAAAAATACCGGAAGAAAAATCCACGTCAGGGGCCCACACCCTGTCCACGAGGGTGGGGGCGCGCCTGCCCCCTAGGGCGCCCCCTACCTCGTGGGCCCCCTGACGCTCCACCGACCTCAACTCCAACTCCATATATTCACTTTCGGGGAGAAAAAATCAGAGAGAAGGATTCATCGCGTTTTACGATACGGAGCCGCCACCAAGCCCTAAAACCTCTCGGGAGGGCTGATCTGGAGTCCGTTCGGGGCTCCGGAGAGGGGGATTCGTCGCCATCGTCATCATCAACCATCCTCCATCACCAATTTCATGATGCTCACCGCCGTGCGTGAGTAATTCCATCGTAGGCTTGCTGGACGGTGATGGGTTGGATGAGATCTATCATGTAATCGAGTTAGTTTTGTTAGGGTTTGATCCCTAGTATCCACTATGTTCTGAGATTGATGTTGCTATGACTTTGCTATGCTTAATGCTTGTCACTAGGGCCCGAGTGCCATGATTTCAGATCTGAACCTATTATGTTTTCATGAATATATGTGAGTTCTTGATCCTATCTTGCAAGTCTATAGTCACCTACTATGTGTTATGATCCGGCAACCCCGAAGTGACAATAATCGGGACCACTCCCGGTGATGACCATAGTTTGAGGAGTTCATGTATTCACTATGTGCTAATGCTTTGTTCCGGTACTCTATTAAAAGGAGGCCTTAATATCCCTTAGTTTCCATTAGGACCCCGCTGCCACGGGAGGGTAGGACAAAAGATGTCATGCAAGTTCTTTTCCATAAGCATGTATGACTATATTCGGAATACATGCCTACATTACATTGATGAATTGGAGCTAGTTCTGTGTCACCCTATGTTATGATTGTTACATGATGAACCGCATCCGGCATAATTCTCCATCACCGATCCAATGCCTACGAGCTTTTCACATATTGTTCTTCGCTTATTTACTTTTCCGTTGCTACTGTTACAATCACTACAAAACACCAAAAATATTACTTCTGCTACCGTTACTTTTGTTACCGTTACCACTACTATCATATTACTTTGCTACTAAATACTTTGTTGCAGATATTAAGTTATCCAGGTGTGGTTGAATTGACAACTCAGCTGCTAATACTTGAGAATATTCTTTGGCTCCCCTTGTGTCGAATCAATAAATTTGGGTTGAATACTCTACCCTCGAAAACTGTTGCGGTCCCCTATACTTGTGGGTTATCACTCTTGTATCCAGGAGTTGCATAATCTCATAGTCAAAGGAATATGTTTTTGACATGAAGAAAGCGGTAGCAATAAAACTGAACAATCAATATGCTAAGCTAACGGATGGGTCTTGTCCATCACATCATTCTCCTAATGATGTGATCCCGTTCATCAAATGACAACACATGTCTATCGTTAGGAAACTTAACCATCTTTGATTAACGAGCTAGCCTAGTAGAGGCTTACTAGGAACACGGTGTTCTGTCTATGTATCCACACATGTATCAAGTTTCCGGTTAATACAATTCTAGCATGAATAAACATTTATCTTGAATAAGGAAATATAAAATGACAACTTTATTGTTGCCTATATGGCATATTTCCATAAGTGTCTTCATGCATTTTCTTCATGTAGTTGGCTCGTGCACTTTGCATCCAAATTTGTGTGCTCTTGTAGTGGAAGTGGTAGGATGTCCAATGGGAACAAAGGGTTGAAATAGTAGACCACTTCAAAGGGAGACTTGGTATTAGTCGAGTGTGTTGCGCGGTTGTAGACGAACTCGGTGATGGGCAAGCACTCCTCCCATTCTTTGATGTTCTTCTTGATGAGCACTCAAAGTAGAGTGAAGAACGTCCGGTTCATCACCTCTGTTTGGCCATCGTTTTGAGGATGATAGGCCAAATAGAACATGAGCTTGATTTTGAGCTTGATGCATAGTGTCTTCCAAAAGTAACTCAAGAACTTGATGTTGCGGTCGGAGACGGTCGTCTTTGGCACTCCATGAAGACACAAATTTCTATACAAAGGAGATTGCAATATTCAAAGCATCGTCGCTCTTGTGACATGGAATAGAATGTGTCGTCTTAGAAAATATATCAACAACCACGAATATCGAGTCTTTTCCATCTCTAGTTTTAGGAAAACCAAGTATGAAATCTATGATTATGTCCTCCCAAGGTGCATGTGGAATTGGTAAAGGCGTGTAAAGACCATGAGGTTGTGCTTTGGACTTAGCTTTGCGGCATCTGGAGCAACGATTGATGAAGCGTCCCACATCATGAAACATCCTTGGCCAAAAGTACTTGTGGGCGAGGGTAGCATATGTCTTTTCACGTCCAAAGTGTCCCACGAGTCCTCCACCATGTGATTCTTGCAAGAGGAGCAAACACAAAGAGCTCTTGGTGACACAAAGTTTGTTAGCACGCAAAAGATAACTATCTTTGAAATAGTATCGCTCCCAAATAAGTGTTAGTTTTACAATTGGCAAGGGGAGTCACAAATAAATGATCATGCTTATATAAATATTTGATATGATGAAAACCAACAACATTAAGCTCAAGTTGAGTAAGTAGCATGTGAAAGAAACGATATGGTTGACTAGAGGGGGGTCAATAGGCAACTACCAATTTCTTGCTCTTTTAATCAAATTAGGTTTAGCAACAAATAGGTTGTTTAGATATGCAACTAGGTAAACAACCTATATGATGCTAACAACAATCACAACACAAGAAAGCAAAGCAAAGAACGCAACACAATAATAACTTGCACAAAGTAAAGGTAAGAGATAACCACAAGTGGAGTCGATGGAGACGAGTATATGTTTTCGAAGTTCCTTCCCTTTAGGGAGGGGTACATCTCCGTTGGAGCGGTGTGGAGGCACAATGATCCCAAGAAGCCACTCGGGCCATCGTATTCTCCTCATGCCCTCGCACAATGCAAGATGTTGTGATTCCACTAGTGGTGCCCTTGAAGGTGGTAACTAGACCTTTACAAACTCTCTCCACAACTTAATTGGAGTCTCCCAACACCACCATGAAGATTCACCGCAATGGATCGTGGCTCTGAGGTGACCTCTTCTGTCTAGGGTGTCCAAACACCCAAGAGTAACAAGATCCGCAAGGGATTAGTGGGGAAATAAAATTTCTCTCGGTGGAAGTGTAGATCGGGGCCCTCTCAAGCAAACCCTAAAGAAACAACAAGTTTTGTTGGCTAGGGAGAGAGATCGGGCGAAAATGAGCTTAGGGGCAACAATGGAGCTTGGGGGTAAAGAGATAGGTCAATCTAGGGAAGAAGACCTCCTTTTATAGTGGAGGAACAAAACCAACCGTTATTTGCCCGCACACGCGTTCAAGCGGTACTACCGCTCGAGGGAGTGGTGGTACCGGCAAGTGTGTCAAAGTGGGTGAGCAACATGCACGGTAGTTACGCTAGAGCGGTACTATCGGACCTACGAGCGGTACTACCGCTGCGTACTACACAGCACAGTGGTGCCCGTGGTAGTAGAGACGGGTAAGGCAGTAGTACCGCTTGGGGCGGTACTACCATGGCCTACATCTATTCTACTACCTTGGATGCAAACACGAGTTTCGAGGGGAAATCAATGAGTTACGGTATGCCAGTGGTGGAAGGAGCTATAGTACCGCACTAAGCGGTACTACCGTCCTTCACTCACGGTACTACTGCTTAAGGCGGTACAACCACCCTATACCACCGACCTACCACCATGAAAACGGGTAGGAAAATAGAAGCCCAAAACTGAGCGGAGGTAGCCGCAGTACTGGACTGCTGGAAATATGCCCTAGAGGCAATAATAAAATGGTTATTATTGTATTTCCTTATTCATGATAAAGGTTTATTATTCATGCTAGAATTGTATTGACCGGAAACTTAAATACATGTGTGGATACATAAACAAGTACCGTGTCCCTAGTGAGCCTCTACTAGACTAGCTCGTTGGTCAAAAGATGGTTAAGGTTTCCTAACCATACGCATGAGTTGTCATTTGATAACAGGATCACATCATTAGGAGAATGATGTGATGGACAAGACCCATCCGTTAGCTTAGCATATGATCATTCAGTTTATTGCTATTGCTTTCTTAATGTCAAATACATATTCCTTCGACTATGAGATCATGCAACTCCCGGATACCGGAGGAATACCTTGTGTGCTATCAAACGTCACAATGTAACTCGGTGATCATAAAGATGCTCTACAGGTATCTCCAAAGGTATTTTTTGAGTTGGCATGGATCAAGATTACGTGTATCGGAGAGGTATCTCTGGGCCCTCTTGGTAATACACATCACAAGAAGCTTGCAAGCAAAGTGACTAAGGAGTTAGTTGCGAGATGATGTATTATGGAATGAGTAAAGAGACTTTCCAGTAACGAGATTGAACTAGGTATGAAGATACCGACGATTGAATCTCGAGCAAGTAACATACCGATAGACAAAGGGAATTACGTATGTTGTCATAAGGTTCGACCGATAGAGATCTTCATAGAATATGTAGGAACCAATATGGGCATCCAGGTTCCGCTATTGGTTATTGACCGGAGAGGTGTCTCGGTCATGTCTACATAGTTCTCGAACCCGTAGGGTCCGCACGCTTAACGTTCGTTGACGATATAGTGTTATGTGAGTTATATGATTTGGTGACCGAATGTTATTCGGAGTCCCGGGTGAGATCAAGGACAGGACGAGGAGCTCAAGAATGGTCCAGAGGTGAAGATTGATATATAGGACGATGATGTTTGGACACCGGAAGAGTTTCGGGAGGTACCGGGTAATCATCGGATCACCGAAAGGGGTTCCGAGAAGCCCGGGGAGGCTATATGGGCTGAATCGGCCAAAGGGGGAACACACCAGCCCACAAGGGACTAGTGCTCCACTCTCCCTGGCCGACGGCCCTAGGGTAAGGAAAGAGGGAGGGTTGGCCCCTCTTACCTTTCCCTCCTCATGAGAGAAAGGAAAGGGGGGAGGCGCCACCTCCCTGTGCCTTCCTCCCGCACACAAATAAGGAAGGGGGCGTGGCTAGGGCAGGAGCCCAAGGAGGATTCGGCCTCCTTGGGGGCGCCTCCTCGCTGCCTCCCCTCTCCCCCTCACCTGTATATATGAGGGAGGGGGCGCCACACAAGACGACGACAATCTCTTAGCCGTGTGTGGCGCCCCTCTCCACAGTTTCGTCCCTCGGTCATATTTTCAGAGTGCTTAGGCGAAGCCCTGCAGAGATAGCATCTCCACCACCTTCACCACGCCATCGTGCTGCCGAAACTCATCCACTACTTCGCGCGTCTTGCTGGATCAACAAGGCAAGGATTTCACCGAGCTGAACATGTGCTGAACGCGGAGGTGCCGTACGTTTGGTACTTGATCGGTCGGATCGCGAAGAAGTTTGACTACATCAACCGTGTTAATAAACGCTTCCACTTACAGTCTACGAGGGTATGTAGACACACTCTCCCCTCTCGTTACTATGCATCTCCATGGATAGATCTTGTGTGTGCGTAGGATTTTTTTTGTTTTCCATGCAACGTTACCCAACAGTGGCATCAGAGCCGGGTCTATGCGTAGATGATATGCACGAGTAGAACACAAAGAGTTGTGGGCAGTGATAGTCATACTGCTTACCACCAACGTCTTATTTTGATTCAGCGGTATTGTGGGATGAAGCGGCCCGGACCAACCTTACATGTCCACGCACATGCATGAGACCGGTTCCACCAACTGACATGCAACTTGTTTTGCATAAAGGTGGCTGACGGGTGTTTGTTTCTCTTGCTTTAGTTGAATCGAATTTGACTACGGCCAGTCCTTGAAGAAGGTTAAAACAGCAAACTTGATAAATTACCGTTGTGGTTTTGCGTAGTTAAGAACGGTTCTTGCTAGAAGCCCGTAGCAGCCACGTAAAACTTGCAACAACAAAGTAGAGGACATCTAACTTGTTTTTGCAGGGCATGTTGTGATGTGATATGGTCAAGACGTGATGTGATATATGTTGTTGTATGAGATGATCATGTTTTGTAATATCGACAACCAGCAGGAGCCTTAGGGTTGTCTCTTAATTATTGTATGAAATGCAAACGCCTTGTAATTTCTTTACTTTATCGCTATGAGTTAGCAATAGTTGGCGATACGACCCTGACGCGGTGATGGAGATCAAGGTGTCCAGCCGGTGACGATGGAGATCATGACGATGCTTTGGAGATGGAGATCAAAAGCACAAGATGATGATGGCCATATCATGTCACATATATTGATTGCATGTGATGTTTATCCTTTATGCATCTTATTTTGCTTAGAACGATGGTAGCATTATAAGATGATCCCTTCACTAAATTTCAAGATAAAGGTGTTCTCCCGGAGTATGCACCGTTGCCAAAGTTCATCGTTTTGAAGCACCTCGTGATGATCGGGTGTGATAGACTCTACATTCACATACAACGGGTGTAAAACAGTTTTGCACGTGCAGAATACTTGGGTTAAACTTGACAAGATTAGCATGTACATACATGATCTCGGAACACTGGAGACCGAAAGGTCGAACGTTAGTCATTGATACGTCTCCAATGTATCTATAATTTTTTATTGTTCCATGCTTTTATATTATCTGTTTTGGATGTTTTATATGCATTAATACGCTATTTTATATGATTTTTGGGACTAACCTGTTAACCTAGAGCCTAGTGCCAGCCATTTTTTTCCTTGTTTTAGAGTTTCGCAGAAAAGGAATACCAAATAGAGTCCAAACGGAATGAAACTTTCGCGATGATTTTTCTTGGACCAGAAGACATCCAGAGGGGTTGGAGTGCATGTCAGGAAAGCCACGAGGCGGCCACAAGGTCGAGAGGCGCGCCTAGGGGGGTAGGGTGCGCCCCCACCCTTGTGGGCCCCTCGTGACTCCACCGACCTATTTCTTCCGCCTATATATTCTCAAATATCCCAAAACCTTCCAGGAGAGCTACGAAACCACTTTTCCACCGCTGCAACCTTATGTACCCGCGAGATCCCATCTAGGGGCCTTTTCCGGTGTCCTGCCGGAGGGCGATTCGATCATGTCATCTTACTTAATGCGTTACTCTGTTCTATGAACTTAATACTCTAGATGCAGGCAGGAGTCGGTTGATGTGTGGAGTAATAGTAGTAGATGCAGGCAGGAGTCAGTCTACTTGATACGGACGTGATGCCTATATTCATGATCATTGCCTTAGATATCGTCATAACTTTGCGCTTTTCTATCAATTGCTCGGCAGTAATTTGTTCACCCACCGTAATATTTTCTATCTTGAGAGAAGCCTCTAGTGAAACCTATGGCCCCCGGGTCTATTTTCCATCATATAAGTTTCCGATCTACAACTCTAGTTTCCTATTTACTTTCTTTTGCAATCTTTACTTTCCGTTCCATAAGCCAAAAATACCAAAAATATTATTTTACCGTTTATCCATCTCTATCAGATCTCACTTTGCGAATAACCGTGAAGGGATTGACAACCCCTTTGTCGCGTTGGTTGCAAGTTGGTGTTTGTTTGTGCAGGTATTCGGTGGCTTGTTGCGTAGTCTCCTACTGGATTGATACCTTGGTTCTCAAAACTGAGGGCAATACTTACTCTACTTTGCTGCATCACCCTTTCCTCCTCAAGGGAAAAACCAACGCAAGATCAAGAGGTAGCGTGAAGAATTTCTGGCGCCGTAGCCGGGGAGATCTACGCCAAGCTGAGACATACCAAGTACCCATCATAAACTCTCATCCCTCGCATTACATTATTTTCCATTCGCCTCTCATTTTCCGCTCCCCCACTTCTAAAACGATTTTCGAAAAGATTCGCCTTTTCTTCGCCCCTCTTCCGTTCGCCTTCTTCGCTTGCCTTTTTGTGTGCTCGTGTGTTGGATTGCTTGCTTTGTCACGATGGCTCAAGAGAATACCAAATTGTGTGACTTTTCCAACACCAACAATAATGATTTTATTAGTACTCCGATTGCTCCCGCTACTAATGCAGAATCTTGTGAAATTAATACCACTTTGCTGAATCTTGTTATGAAATATCAATTTTCCGGCCTTCCCAATGAAGATGTCGCATCCCATCTTAATAATTTCGTTGATTTGTATGATATACAAAAGAAAAAAGATGTGGATAATGATATTGTTAAATTGAAGCTATTTCTGTTCTTGCTTCGAGATCGTGCTAAAACTTGGTTTTCATCTTTGCCTAAAAACAGTATTGATTCATGGAATAAGTGTAAAGATGCTTTTATTTCCAAGTATTTTCCTCCCGCTAAGATCATCACCCTTAGGAACGATATTATGAATTTTAAGCAACTTGACATGAACATGTGGCACAATCTTGGGAGAGGATGAAATTAATGATTAGAAATTGCCCCACTCATGGTTTGAATTTGTGGATGATTATACAAAAAAAATATGTCGGATTGAATTTTGCTTCTAGAAATCTTTTAGATTCGGCCGCAGGAGGCACTTTTATGGAAATTACTTTAGGAGAGTCTACTAAACTCCGAGATAATATTATGGTTAATTATTCTCAATGGCATACTGAAAGATATTCCACTGGTAAAAAGGTGCATGTGATCGAAGAGATTAATGTTTTGAGTGGAAAGATGGACGGGCTTATGAAATTATTTGCTAGCAAGAGTGCTCCTATTGATCCTAATGATATGCCTTTGTCTACTTTGATTGAAAACAATAATGAATCTATGGATGTGAATTTTGTTGGTACGAACAATTTTGGTAATAACACGTATAGATGTAATTTTAATCCTAGGCCGTTTCCTAGTAATTGCTCTAATAATTATGGTAATTCCTACAACAATTCTTATGGAAATTATAATAAGATGCCCTCTGATTTTGATAATAGTGTTAAAGAATTTATAAGTTCGCAAAAGAATTTCAATGCTTTGATTGAAGAAAAATTGCTTAAGATTGATGATTTGGTTAGGAACATGGATAGAATGATGTTGATTCTTTGAAACTTAGATCTATTCCACCTAAGCATGATATCAATGAGTCTCTCAAATCCATGAGAATTTCCATTGATGAGTGCAAAGAAAGAACCGCGAAGATGCGCGCTAAAAAATATTGGTTTATAAAAGTGTGTTCTTCTAGTTTCCATGAAAATAAGGATGAAGATCTTAAAGTGATTGATGTGACTCCTATTGAATCTTTGTTTTCCAATCTAAATATTGATAAATATGGGACTGGAGATGAGTCTACTTTAGTTAGAAGGCGTCCCAATGATTCGGAGTTTTTAGATCTTGATGCAAAAATTGATAAAAGTGGGATTGGAGAGGTCAAAACTTTAAATAGCAATGAACCCACTCTTTTGGATTTGAAGGAGTTTAATTATGATAATTGTTCTTTAATAGATTGTATTTCCTTGTTACAATCCATTTTGAATTCTCCTCATGCTTATAATCAAAACAAAGCTTTTACTAAACATATTGTTGATGCTATGATGCAATCTTTTGAAGAAAAGCTTGAATTGAAGTCTCTATTCCAAGAAAACTTTATGATGAGTGGGAACCTACTATTAAGATTAAGATCAAAGATTATGAATGCCATGCTTTTGTGTGATTTGGGTGCTAGTGTTTCCACGATTCCAAAAACTTTATGTGATGTGTTAGGTTTCCGTGAATATGATGATTGTTCCTTAAATTTGCATCTTGCAGATTCCACTATTAAGAAGCCTATGGGAAGGATTAATGATGTTCTTATTGTTGAAAATAGGAATTATGTGCCCGTAGATTTCATTGTTCTTGATATAGATTGCAATACTACATTTCCTATTATTCTTGGTAGACCTTTCCTTTGAACGATTGGTGCAATTATTGATATGAAAGAAGGAAACATTATATTTCAATTTTTGTTAAGGAAAGGCATGGAACACTTCCCTAGAAATAAATTTAAATTTCCTTATGAATCTATTATGAGAGCCACTTATGGATTGCATGCCAAAGATGGTAACACTTAGATCTATTCGTGCTTTATGCCTAGCTAAGGGCGTTAAACAATAGCGCTTGTTAGGAGGCAACCCAATTTTATTTTATTGTTTTTTAGGTTCTGTTTTGCATTAAATGTTTCATCTAGCCTCTGGTTAGATGTGGTTTTGTGTTTTTATTAGTGTTTGTGCCAAGTAAGACCTTTGGGATAGCTTACGGTGATAGTTGATTTGATCTTGCTGAAAAACAGAAACTTTTGCGCTCAGGAAACAATTCTCATTTTTAGCAGAAGAGTGATTTTTAGTTGATTCTTTTCGCAGAAGATTAATGACAAATTGCTTAGGTCATCCTAATTTTTCAGGATTTTTGGAGTTACAGAAGTATTCGAAATATCCAGATTGCTATAGACTGTTCTGTTTTTTACAGATTCTGTTTTTCACGTGTTGTTTGCTTATTTTGATGAATCTATGGCTAGTATCGGGGGGTATGAACCATGAAAAAGTTGGAATACAGTAGATATCACACCAATATAAATAAATAATGATCACAACAGTACCAAAAGTGGTGATTTATTTTCTTATACTAACGGAGCTTGTGAGATTTTCTGTTGAGTTTTGTGTTGTGAAGTTTTCAAGTTTTGGATAAGGATTTAATGGACTATGGAACAAGGAGTGGCAAGATACTAAGCTTGGCGATGCCCAAGGCACCCCAAGGTAATATTCAAGGATACCAAGAGCCTAAGCTTGGGGATGCCCCGGAAGGCATCCCCTCTTTCGTCTTCGTCTATCGGTAACTTTACTTGAGGCTATATTTTTATTCACCACATGATATGTGTTTTGCTTGGAGCATCTTGTATGATTTGAGTCTTTTCTTTTTAGTTTGCCACAATCATCCTTTCTGTACACACATTTTGAGAGAGACACGCATGAATCGTGATTTATTAGAATACTCTATGTGCTTCACTTATATATTTTGAGCTAGGCAAATTTGCTCTAGTGCTTCACTTATATCTTTTAGAGCGCGACAGTGGTTTTATTTTATAGAAATTGATGAACTCTCGTACTTCACTTATATTATTTTGAGAGTCTTCAAAAATAGCATGGTAATTTGCTTTGGTTATAAAATTAGTCCTAATATGATAGGCATCCAAGAGGGATATAATAAAAACTTCCATATAAAGTGCATTGAATACTATGAGAAGTTTGACTCATTATAACTGTTTTGAGATATGAAGGTGGTGATATTAGAGTCATGCTAGTAAGTAGTTGTGAATTTGAGAAATACTTGTGTTAAGGTTTGTGAGTCACGTAGCATGCATGTATGGTGAACCGTTATGTAATGAAGTTGGAGCATGAGATATTTTTTTATTGTCTTCCTTATGAGTGGCGGTCGGGGACGATCGATGGTCTTTTCCTACCAATCTATCCCCTAGGGGCATGCGCGTAGTACTTTGTTTCGATGACTAATAGATTTTTGCAATAAGTATGTGAGTTCTTTATGACTAATGTTGAGTCCATGGATTATACGCACTCTCACCTTTCCGCCATTGCTAGCCTCTCTTGTACCGCGCAACTTTCGCCGGTACCATACACCCACCTTACACCTTCCTCAAAACATCCACCATACCTACCTATTATGGCATTCCATAGCCATTCCGAGATATATTGCCATGCAACTTTCCACCGTTCCGTTTATTATGACATGCATCATCATTGTCATATTGCTTTGCATGATCATGTAGTTCACATCGTATTTGTGGCAAAGCCACCATTCATCATTTTTTATACATGTCGCTCTTGATTAATCGCACATCCCGGTACACCGCCGGAGGCATTCACATAGAGTCATATTTTGTTCTAGTATAGAATTGTAAATTTTGAGTTGTAAGTAAATAAAAGTGTGATGATCATCATTATTAGAGCATTGTCCCATGTGAGGAAATAAAAAATTAAAAAAAGGGAGAGAAAAGGCCAAATAAAAAAAGAGAAGGCCCAAAAAAAATGAGAGAAAAAGAGTGAATGGACAATGTTACTATCCTTTTGCCACACTTGTGCTTCAAAGTAGCACCATGATCTTCATGATAGAGAGTCTCCTATATTGTCACTTTCATATACTAGTGGGAATTTTTCATTATAGAACTTGGCTTGTATATTCCAACGATGGGCTTCCTCAAAATGCCCTAGGTCTTCATGAGCAAGCAAGTTGGATGCACACCCACCCACTTAGTTTTCTTTTTGAGCTTTCATAAACTTATAGCTCTAGTGCATCCGTTGCATGTCAATCCCTACTCACTCACATTGATATCTATTCATGGGCATCTCCATAGCCCATTGATACGCCTGGTTGATGTGAGACTATCTCCTTCTTTTTGTCTTCTCCACAACCACCTTCTATTCCACCTACAGTGTTATGTCCATGGCTCATGCTCATGTATTGCGTGAAAATTGAAAAGGTTTGAGAACATCAAAAATATGAAACAATGGTTGTGCATGATTTAAATATTTTGTGTGATGAAGATGAAGCATAGCCAGACTATATGATTTTGTAGGGATAAGCTTTCTTTGGCCATGCTATTTTGAGAAGACATAATTATTTTGTTAGTATGCTTGAAGTATTATTGTTTTTATGTCAATATTAAACTTTTGTTTTGAATCATACAGATCTGAACATTCATGCCACAATAAAGAGAATTACATGCATACATATGTTAGGTAGCATTCCACATCAAAAAATTTGTTTTTATCATTTACCTACTCGAGGACGAGCAGGAATTAAGCTTGGGGATGCTTGATACGTCTCCAATGTATCTATAATTTTTTATTGTTCCATGCTATTATATTATCTGTTTTGGATGTTTTATATGCATTAATATGCTATTTTATATGATTTTTGGGACTAACCTATTAACCTAGAGCCTAGCGCCAGTTCTTGTTTTTTTCCTTGTTTTAGAGTTTCGTAGAAAAGGAATACCAAACGGAGTCCAAATGGAATGAAACTTTTGCAATGATTTTTCTTGGACCAGAAGACATCCAGAGGGCTTGGAGTGCACGTCAGGAAAGCCACGAGGTGGCCACAAGATCGGGAGGCGCGCCCCCACCCTTGTGGGCCCCTCGTGACTCCACCGACCTATTTCTTCCGCATATATATTCTCAAATATCCCAAAACCTTCCAGGAGAGCCACGAAACCACTTTTCCACCGCCGCAACCTTCTGTACCCGTGAGATCCCATCTAGGGGCCTTTTTCGGCGTCCTGCCGGAGGGGGATTCGATCAGGGAGGGCTTCTACATCAACACCATTGCCTCTCCAATGAAGCGTGAGTAGTTTACCACAGACCTACGGGTCCATAGTTAGTAGCTAGATGGCTTCTTCTCTCTCTTTGATTCTCAATACAAAGTTCTGCTCGATGTTCTTGGAGATCTATTCGATGTAATACTCTTTTGCGGCGTGTTTGCCGAGATCCGATGAATTGTGGATTTATGATCAACTTATCTATGAATATTATTTGAATCTCCTCTGAATTCTTATATGCATGATTTCTTTGCAAGTCTCTTCGAACTATCGATTTGGTTTCGCCAACTAGATTGGTTTTTCTTGCAATGGGAGAAGTGCTTAGCTTTGGGTTCAATCTTGCGGTGCTTGAGGCGGCCACAAGGGTGGAGGGCAGGCCCACAGGGTGGGGCGCCCCCCAATCTTGTGGGACCCTCGTAGGTCTCCTGACCTAATTCTTCCTCCTATATATACTCTTATACCCCAAAAACATCCAGGGGAGCCACGAAACCACTTCTCCACCGCCGCAACCTTCTGTACCCATGAGATTCCATCTTGGGGCCTTTTCCGGCATCCTGCCAGAGGGGTAATCGATCACGGAGGGCTTCTACATCAACACCATTGCCTCTCTGATGAAGCGTGAGTAGTTTACTTCAGACCTACGGGTCCATAGCTAGTAGCTAGATGGTTTATTTTCTCTCTTTGATTCTCAATACAAAGTTCTCCTCGATGTTCTTGGAGATCTATTCGATGTAATACTATTTTGCGGTGTGTTTGCCGAGATCCGACAAAATGTGGATTTATGATCAGCTTATCTATGAATATTATTTGAATCTCCTCCGAATTCTTATATGCATGATTTGATATCTTTGCAAGTCTCTTCGAACTTTGGTTTGGCCAACTAGATTGGTTTTTCTTGCAATGGGAGAAGTGCTTAGCTTTGGGTTCAATCTTGCGGTGTCCTTTCCCAGTGATAGTAGGGGAAGCAAGGCACGTATTGTATTGTTGCCATCAAGGATAACAAGATGGGGTTTTCATCATATTGCTTGAGTTAATCCCGCTACATCATGTCATCTTGCTTAATGCGTTACTCTGTTCTTATGAACTTAATACTCTAGATGCATGCAGGAGTCGGTCAATGTGTGGAATAATAGTAGTAGATGCAAGCAGGAGTCGGTCTACTTGATACGGACGTGATGCTTATATTCATGATCATTGCCTTAGATATCGTCATAACTTTGCGCTTTTCTATCAATTGCTCGGTAGTAATTTGTTCACCCACCGTAATATTTTCTATCTTGAGAGAAGCCTCTAGTGAAACCTATGGCCCCCGGGTCTACTTTCCATCATATAAGTTTCCGATCTATAATTTTAGTTTCCTATTTACTTTCTTTGCAATCTTTTACTTCTCGTTCCATAAACCAAAAATACCAAAAATATTACTTTATCGTTTATCCATCTATATCAGATCTCACTTTGCAAATAACCGTGAAGGGATTGACAACCCCTTTATCGCGTTGGGTGCAAGTTGGTGTTTGTTTGTGCGGGTATTCGGCGGCTTGAGCGTTATCTCCTACTGGATTGATACCTTGGTTCTCAAAACTGAGGGAAATACTTACTCTACTTTGCTGCATCACCCTTTCCTCTTCAAGGGAAAAACCAACGCAAGCTCAAGAGTAGCAGTCATATAGTAGATATGATAAACATAGAGATGTTCACCATTGATGACTACCCCATCTCACGTGATGATCAGACATGGGTTAGTTGATTTGGATCATGTATCACTTAGATAACTTGAGGGATGTTGATTTAAGTGGGAGTTCATTAGTAATTCCATTAATTGAAATTATTTTATCATGAACTTAGTCTTGATAGTATTTGCATATCTATGTTGTAGAACAATGGCCCGCGTTACCGTTCCCTTGTATTTTTTAATGTGTTCCTAGAGAAAACTAAGTTGAAAGATATTAGCAATAATGCGGACTGGGTCCGTGATCTGAGGATTATCCTTATTGCCGCACAGAAGAATTATGTCCTTGATGCACCGCTTGGTGACAGACCTGCTACAGGAGCTGATACACACGTTATGAACGTTCGACAAGCTCGATTTGATCACTACTTGATAGTTTAGTGCACCATGCTTTACGGCTTAGAATCCGGGCTCCAAAGACGTTTTGAACGCCATGGAACATATGAGATGTTCCAAGAGCTGAAATCGGTATTTCAGGCTCATGCCTGTGTTGAGAGGTATGAGACCTTTGACAGGTACTTTGCCTACAAGATGGAGGAGAATAGCTCAACCAGTGAGCATGTGCTCAGAATGTCTGGGTACTACAATCACTTGAATCATGTGGGAGTTAATCTTCGAGATAAGATAGTGATTGACATAGTTCTCCAGTCACTATCACCAAGCTACTAGAGCTTCGTGATGAACTATAATATGCAAAGAATGACTAAAACAATTTTCGAGATATTCACAACGCTGAAATCGGAGGAGGTAGAAATCAAGAAAGAGCATCAAGTGTTGATGGTTAATAAGACCACTAGTTTCACGAAAAAGGGCAAGGGAAAGAAAGGGAACTTCAAAATGAATGGCAAGCAAGTTGCCGCTCCCGTGAAAAGCCCAAAGCTAGACCCAAGCCTGAAACTGAGTGCTTCTACTTCAAAGGAAATGGTCACTGGAAGCGGAACTGCCCCAAATACTTGGCAGATAAGAAGGATGACAAAATAAACAAAGGTATAATCGATATACATGTTATTGATATGTACCTTACTGGTGCTCATAGTAGCTCCTGGGTATTTGATACCGGTTCAGTTGCTAGGATTAGAAACTCGAAACAGGAGTTGCGGAATAAATGGACTGGTTAAGGGCGAGGTGACGATGTGTGTTGGAAGTGTTTCCAAGATTGATATGATCACCAGCGCACACTCCCTCTACCTTCGGGATTAGTGATGGGCCTAAATAAATGTTATTTGTGTGCGCGTTGAGCATGAACATGATTAGATCGTGTTTATTGCAAATACGGTTATTCATTTAAGTCAAAGAATAATTGTTGTTCTGTTTACATGAATAAAACCTTCTATGGTCATACACCCAATGTAAATGGTTTATTGAATCCCGATCATAGTGATACACATGTTCATAATATTGATGAAAAAAGATACAAAGTTGATAATGATAGTGCAACATACTTGGGCACTGCCATTTAGGTCATATTGATGTAAAGCGCATGAAGAAACTCCATGCGGATGGACTTTTGGAATCACTTGATTATGAATCATTTGATGCTTGCGAACCATGCCTCATGGGTAAGATGACTAAAACTCCATTCTCTCGAACAATGGAGCTAATGACTTATTGGAAATAATACATACTGATGTATGCGGTCCGATGAGTGTTGAGGCACGCGGCGGGTATCGTTAATTTCTGACCTTCATAGATGATTTGAGTGGTATGGGTATGTCTACTTGATGAAACACAAGTGTGAAACATTTGAAAAGTTCAAAGAATTTCACAGTGAAGTGGAGAATCATCATAATGAGAAAATAAAGTTTGTACGATCTGATCGCGGAGGTGAATATTTGAGTTACGAGTTTGGCCTTCATTTAAAACTACGTGGAATTGTTTCATAACTCACGCCACCTAGAACACCACATCGTAATGGTGTGTCCGAACGTCGTAACCGTACTTTATTAGATATGGTGCGTTCTATGATGTCTCTTACAGATTTACCACTATCGCTTTGGGGTTATGCATTAGAGACAGTCGCATTCACGTTAAATAGGGTAGCGTCTAAATCCGTTGAGACGACGTCGTATGAACTGTGGTTTGGCAAGAAACCTAAGTTGTCATTTCTTAAAGTTTGAGGATGCGACGCTTATGTCAAAAGGCTTCAGCCTGATAAGCTCGAACCTAAATCGGAGAAGTGTGTATTGATAGGATACCCTAAGGAAACTGTTGGGTACACCTTCTACCATAGATCCGAAGGCAAGATCTTTGTTGCCAAGAATGGACCCTTTCTAGAGAAGGAGTTTCTCTCGAAAGAAGTGAGTGGGAGGAAAGTAGAACTTGATGAGGTAACTGTACCTTCTATCGAATTGGAAAGTAGCACATCAGAGAAAATCGTTCCCGTGATGCCTACACCAACTGGAGAGGAAGCTAATGATGGTGATCATGAAACTTTGGATCAAGTTACTACTGGACCTCGTAGGTCGACCAGAGCACGTTCCGCACCAGAGTGGTACTGTAATCCTGTCCTAGAAGTTATGTTATTAAACCATGGCGAACCTACGAACTATGAAGAAGCTATGATGAGCCTAGATTCCGATAAATGGCTTGAGGCCATGAAATCAGAGATAGGATCCATGTATGAGAACAATGTATGGACTTTGGTGGACTTGCCCGATGATCGGCAAGCCATTGAGAATAAATGGATCTTCAAGAAGAAGACTGACATTGATGGTAATGTTATTGTCTACTGATACGTCTCTGTCGTATCTACTTTTCCTAATGCTTTTACTCTTGTTTTGGACTCTAATTTGCATGATTTAAATGAAACTAACCCAACCTGACGTTGTTTTCAACAGAAGTACCATGGTGTTGTTTTTGTGCAGAAATAAAAGTTCTCAAAATGGAACGAACTTTTTGGAGAATTTTATACAATAAAAGAAAAATATTGGAGCCAAGAACCACCAGAGGGGGGGTCCCTCGGGGAGCACAACCCACCAGGAGCGCCCCCCTCCTGGCACATCCAGGTGGGTTGTGCCCACCTGGTGGCCCCGTAGACCCTATCCCCTACGCTATAAAATCACATTTTTAGAGAAAAAATCAGCGAGAAAGAATTATCGCGTTTCACGAAACGGAGCCGCCGCCGCCTCCTGTTCTTTATCGGGAGGCCAGATCTGGAGTCTGTTTGGAGCTCCGGAGAGGGGAATCTTCGATCTTCGTCATCACCAACCCTTCGCCATCGCCAATTCCTTGATGCTCCCCACCAGTAGTGAGTAATTCCTTTGTAGGCTCGTCGGTCGGTGAGGGAGTTGGATGAGATTCATCATGTAATCGAGTTAGTTTTGTTAGGGCTTGATCCCTAGTATCCATTATGTTCTTAGATTGATGTTGCTATGACTTTGCCATGCTTAATGCTTGTCACTTCGGGCCCGGGTGCCATGATTTCATATCTGAACCATTTATGTTATCACCATTATATTTATGTTCAAGATTCGATCTTTCAAGTTATAGTCACCTATTACGTGTTATGATCCGTAAACCCCGGAGTGACAGTATTCAGGATACTTCCCGATGAAGACCGTAGTTTGAGGAGTTCATGTATTCATTATGTGTTAAAGCTTTGTTCCGGTTCTCTATTAAAAGGAGGCCTTAGTATCCCTTAGTTTCCTTATGGACCCCACTGCCATGGGAGGGTAGGACAAAAGATGTCATGCAAGTTCTTTCCATAAGCACGTATGACTATTTACGGAATGCATGCCTACATTATATTTATGAACTAGAGCTAGTTTTGTATCGCCCTAGGTTATGACTGTTATATGATGAATATCATCCAACGAATTCACCGATCCAATGCCTACGAATTTTCCACATATTGTTTCTGCTAAGTTACTATTGCTATTGCTGCTGTCACAACTTCTACAAAATCATTGCTATCATTGTTACCGTTACCGCCACAGTTACTACTACTATCAAAACTATCATATTACCTTGCTACTGATCATATTTCTGCAAATAATTAATCTCTAGGTGTGTTTGAATTGACAACTCAGCTGCTAATACTTGTAAATATTCTTTGGCTCCCCCTGTGTAGAATCTATAAATTTGGGTTGAATACTCTACCCTCGAAAACTATTGCGATCCCCTATACTTGTGGGTTATTATCTACAAAGCTTGACTTGTCGCAAAAGGTTTTCGACAAGTTCAAGAGGTTGACTACGATGAGACTTTCTCAACCGTAGCGATGCTTAAGTCGGTCCAAATCATGTTAGCAATTGTCGCATTTTATAACTATGAAATTTGGCAAATGGACGTCAAAACTGCATTCCTTAATGGATTTCTTAAAGAAGAGTTGTATATGATGCAACCGGAAGGTTTTGTCGATCCTAAAGGTGCTAACAAAGTGTGTAAGCTCTAGCGATCCATCTATGGACTAGTGCAAGCATCTCGGAGTTGGAATATACGCTTTGATGAGGTGATCAAAGCATATGGTTTTATACAGATTTACAGTGAAGCCTGTATTTACAAGAAAGTGAGTGGGAGCTCTGTAGCATTTCTGATATTATATGTGAATGGCATATTATTGATTGAAAATGATATAGATTTTCTGGATAGCATAAAAGGATACTTGAATAAGAATTTTTCAATGAAAAACCTCGGTGAAGCTACTTGCATATTGGGCATCAAGATCTATAGGGATAGATCGAGACGCTTAATAGGACTTTCAGAAAGCACATACCTTGGCAAAAGTTTTGAAGAAGTTCAAAATGGATTAGTCAAAGAAAGGGTTCTTGCCTGTGTTGCAAGGTGTGAAGTTGAGTAAGACTCAAAGCCCGACCATGGCAGGAGATAGAGAGAGAATGAAAGTCATTCCCTATGCCTCGGCCATAGGTTCTATAAAGTATGCCATGCTGTGTACCAGACCAGTTGTGTGCCTTGCCACGAGTTTGGCAAGGGGGCACAATAGTGATCCAAGAGTGGGTCAATGGACATCGGTCAAAACTATTCTTAGGTACCTAAAGAGGACTAAGAAAATGTTTCTCGGTTATGGAGGTGATAAAGGGTTCGTTGTAAAGGGTTATGTCGATGTAAGCTTTAACACTGATCCAGATGACTCCGAGTCTCAATCTGGATACGTATTGAACATGGGAACAGTTAGCTAGAGTAGCTCTATGCAGAGCATTGTAGACATAGACATTTGCAAAGTACACACGAATCTGAATGTTGCAGACCCGTTGACTAAAACCTCTCTCACGCGCAAAACATGATCACACTCTAGTAAAATCTTTGGTGTTAATCACATGGCGATGTGAACTAGATTATTGACTCTAGTAAACTCTTTGGGTGTTAGTCACATGGTGATGTGAACTATGGGTGTTAATCACATGACGATGTGAACTGGATTATTGACTCTAGTGCAAGTGGGAGACCGATGGAAATATGCCCTAGAGGCAATAATAAAATGGTTATTATAATATTTCCTTAATCATAATAAAGGTTTATTATTCGTGTTAGAATTGTACTGACTGAAAACTTAAATACATGTGTGGATACATAAACAAGTATCGTGTGCCTAGTGAGCCTCTACTAGACTAGCTCGTTGATCAAAAGATGGTTAAGGTTGCCTAACCATAGACATGAGTTGTCATTTGATAACGGGATCACATCATTAGGAGAATGATGTGATGGACAAGACCCATCCATTAGCTTAGCATATGATCATTCAGTTTATTGCTATTGCTTTCTTAATGTCAAATACATATTCCTTCGACTATGAGATCATGCAACTCCCGGATACCGAAGGAATACCTTGTGTGCTATCAAACGTCACAATGTAACTCGGTGATCATAAAGATGCTCTACAGGTATCTCCGGAGGTATTTGTTGTGTTGGCATGAGTTGAGATTAGGATTTGTCACTCCGTGTATCGGAGTGGTATCTTTGGGCCCTCTCGGCAAATACACATCACAAGAAGCTTGCAAGAAAAGTGACTAAGGAGTTAGTTACTAGATGATGTGTATTACGAAATGAGTAAAGAGACTTGCCGGTAACGAGATTGAACTAGGTATGAAGATACCGGCGATCGAATCTCGGGCAAGTAACATACCGATAGACAAAGGGAATTATGTATGTTGTCATAAGGTTCGACCGATAAAGATCTTCGTAGAATATGCAGGAACCAATATGGGCATCCAGGTTCCGCTATTGGTTATTGACCAGAGAGGTGTCTCGGTCATGTCTACATAGTTCTCGAACCCATAGGGTCCGCACGCTTAACGTTTGTTGACGATATATTATTATATGAGTTATATGATTTGGTGACCGAATGTTGTTCGGAGTCCCGGATGAGATCACAGACATGACAAGGAGCTCCGGAATGGTCCGGAGGTAAAAATTGATGTATAGGACGATGATGTTTGGACACCGAAAGAGTTTCGGGAGGTACCGGGTAATCATCGGATCACCGAAAGGGGTTCCGGGAAGCCCAAGGAGGCTATATGGGCTTAATGGGCCAAAGGGGGAACACACCATCCCACAAGGGGCTGGTGCACCCCTCTCCCTAGCCGCTGGCCCTAGGGGAAGGAAAGGGGGAGGGTTGGCCCCTCCTGCCTTTCCCTCCTCATGAGAGAAAGGAAAGGGGGGGCACCTTTGCCTTCCCCCCGCGCACAAATAAGGAAGGGGGCGCGGCTAGGTTAGGAGCCCAAGGAGGATTCGACCTCCTTTGGGGCACCTCCTGGATGCCTTCCCTCTCCCCCACCTATATATATATATATATATATATATATATATATATATATATATATATATATATATATATATATATATATATATATATATATATATATATGAGGGAGGGGTGTAAGTGCATCTAGTGCCCCTTAGTGATTTTGGTGTATTGAAGACTTATAGGTTAAGGGACTAATGTGTTTATGAGTGTACACAGGTCTATAAGTCTATGAGGAGTTTGATATTTACAGAGAAAGTCGACCCCTAAAAATGAAGTTCTTCGACTGAAGACTTTGGATTTCTGAAGACTTTCTGAAGACTTTGAAAGTGAAGAAATTGGTGTGACCGTGAAGACTTGGTATTCATTTGAGGAACATGAAGCGTGAAGACTTTTGTTTTCATAGTTTCATTTTCTCTTTCTTGAGTCATAGGAAACACCGTACTGTTAAAGGGGGTCGAGGAAATACTAGGGAAAAATTTCCATGTGATGCTCAACTCAAAATCCTACACCTACCAATCCCTTCGAGTGAAGCCATTGGAAATCTCATACAGTTCAGTCATATTCTTCAGTGACATAGACGAAGTTCTTCTGGTCTCTGAGGAATTTTTTCTGACTGAGGAGTTAGGAATTCGCCAGTGCGGATTGCCTACACAGTGAGGAACATGATAGCCCTGAGGAATTTGATACTCAAATTTCCGACCGTTGCTGTGCTATGCGCCAGCTGTCCCAAAATATCTACCCACCTAACGGTCATATCATTGAAGGGCATTTATGTCTTATCATGTCGGGCTGCTCCCTAGGCTATAAATAGCCGCCCCCTACAACCACTAGCCGGTTGGCTGCTCCGAGAGAAACTGACACTTGTCATTTGAGAGCATCCCATCCTCCGAGGACTTTGAGCGAAAATCATCAAGTGAGGAAAACCCAAACCCAAACACCCACAAACCCAAAGTGATTGAGCATCACTGAAGAGATTGATCCTGTGTGGATCTGACGCTTGTTACCTTTGAAGACTGTGCTTCTTCCAGACAGTTAGGCGTCATGGTCTAGAGCATCCAAGAGGAAATTGTGGATCGCCGAGTGACCGAGTTTGTGAAGGTTCTGAAGTCACCTGAAGACTTACCTCGACTGATTGGGCGAGGTCTGTGTGACCTTAGCTCAAGGGGAATACGGTGAGGACTAGGTGTCCTGGACTGTGTGTTCAGGACTGGGTGTCCGGGACTGTGTGTCCTCAGGTTTAAATACCTAGCCGCTCTAACCAGATGTACAACTGAGACAGCAGTTGGAACTGGTCTACCAAATCATTGTCTTCACCAAGCCAACTGGTTCTATTTCCTCAACTCTTTCATTTCCTCATTACTGTGTTGTGTGCTTGTCATATCTATGTTCGAAGACTTTGACTGAAGACTTTCTCAATTTCCTTAGTTCAATTTCTTCAGTCTGTTTGTCTTCATCCTGTGCTATCCTGTGTTTACGCTTTCTGTACTCTGTGCTGGTCTTCATTTCATCATGATGACCATGCTTGTGTTCTGCTATGCATACTTTTGAGTACTTATTCCACTGCAAGTAGTTCTTCGCTAAGGAATTTCCTCACTGGCAAATTCCTCAGTGAAGAATTCATAAAAATTGCCTATTCACCCCCCTCTAGTCGATATAACGCACTTTCAATTGGTATCAGAGCAAGGTACTCCCTTGTTCTGTGTGATTTTGGTTTAACCGCCTGGAGTTTTAGTTATGTCGACCGCGGGTATGAAGAAAGTGACATGCCCCATCTTTGACGGTCCCGAGTATCCCAAGTGGAAGGCCATGATGAAGAAGCGCCTCATGGCGATGAACAGCGAACTGTGGACCGTCACTGAGATTGGTCTTACCGATCTGTGCAAGACAGCGGAAGCTGATGACATTCGCAAGTACACTCTTCTCAACCTCACGGTGAAGGACGTCATCTACTCCTGTCTGTCTCAAAATCAGTTCAGGAACATCATGCATCTCAATCATGCGAAGCTTATCTGGGACCGTCTCTCTGAGGTCTATGAAGGTCATCGAACCCGTCATGATCCTTGGTTTGAGGACTTCAAGGAATCTCTCAAAGCGATGACATTCGAACCAGAATCATCATCATCCTCATCATGCCTTATGGCAAAAAGTGCTGAGGTAACTGAATGCTACCTATCCGAGTCAAGTGATGATGAATCTGGTGATGAATTTGGACCCAGCTATGTCAAACTTTCTTCCCTTGCCACTAAACAACAAAGTGCTTTGGAAAAAGTTCAATACATGCTAAATAAGAGCGATGATATGTTGGGTGAAGAAATGGATCAGTCAAAAGCTTTGGCTGAAAGTCTTCAGAGACTTCATACTAAGTATGACACCCTTCAAGATCAACATAACACTCTCTTATCTGCTCATGAGAAGCTTTCTTATGAATTTCTTCAAAGAAAGCAAGATCTTGAGAAGCTAAGAGTGAGTTATGAAGATCTTCAGAAGGAGCGCGATTCATTACTTGCTCAACAAATCAGCGCTGCTTAGGAAGAATTTGTTCCTCCCTATTTGAAATGCATTGAACGTGAATCTGCTAATTCTTCACCTGAATGTTCAAATGCTTCTAATGCTACAAATTCCTCACCTGCCTCTGCTATCACTAATTCCTCATCTGAGAACATTGCTAGTATCACTGACGATGCAGGGCTGAAGGAATTGTACATGACAGGCATGTACAAAAGCCTCAAAGGGCATCAGACTCTTTGTGATGTGCTTAAAAAGCAGATCCTCAACAGGAACCCTAGGAAAGAGGGTATTGCCTTTGAGAGGAAACTCAATGCTGATGGTACATATTGGAAGCCTGAGCAGTACCCCAAAACCTCATGGGTTGCTGCAAAGGGACCTCCAGTTGATCCATCTAATTTATATGGCTTTACATGTGAATCTTCTCATTCTTCTGATGAGTCATTTGACTCCAACTATAAACTGCTTAAAATCAGAATGGTGAAGTATTTGCTAGATATGTTGGCACTAACTGCAGGAACGGTTCTCCTATGAAGAAAATCAGGGTTCCCAAAAGGTGCCTTGAAAGTCTTCAGGTGAATGTCCTCATGACACCACCTGTGAAGAATAGGAACCCCAGATCAAATTCTTCATATGGACCAAATTCTTCATATGGATCCAAGTCCTCATACAAACCAAATTCCTCACGTGGATCAAATTCCTCAAAAGGATCAAAGTCCTCATATGAACATCATTGTGCTAACAACTCTGTTTCGCAGGGAAGAGCCAAGGGCTATGAATATGAGCATTATTCTTCTAATCATTATGTTCATAAGTCCTCGAAGAATTTCTCTGCTTATTCATATGCTTACCCTAACTCCTCTTATGTGAAACAAAATGGATTGGCTTCTATGCCACGTTTCTCGTATGGAGCTCGTAGAGTGATGAACTCTTTGCCACCCCTTCGGATGTGGGTGGTGAAGAAAAAGAACTAATCTTTTATGCAGGGTCAGGTCTCCAGACGTACTTAAACGTCTGAAGAATTTGCTGGAGACCTGAAAAATGCCTGAAAGGACGCAGGCTAATCAGGAAGAAATGAACTTTCATTTCTCACGTCCTCATACTGTTTTAGCTATTGCATTGCTTGATGAAATTGGTCTGATGAATTGTGATGTCATATTCTTCACTGATGAAGTATATGAAGTTCGTAAGCTGCACTAATTCATCTGCAGGATGATCAACCCAAAGCCACTGAGTGGGTCCTCGATAGTGGATGTACAAATCACATGACTGGTGACAAGAATCTATTGATGGATGCTCCCTTATCACCATCGCATATGAAGCATACCATCTTCGCTGACAAAGGCAAAAGTCAGGTATTGGGTCTAGGTAAGGTTGCGATCACAAAGGATCGACACATGGACAAAGTCATGCTTGTCGAGTCCTTAGGATACAACCTCATGTTTGTCTCAATGCTTTGTGTCTTGATATGGTTGTTGTCTTTGGCAAGTATCGTTGTGTTGTGGTTATGGAAGCTGACAATTCCAAAGTCTTCGAAGGCTTTAGGAGAGGAGACTTGTATATTGTTGATTTCTCTACAGGACCGCAACCAGCCGTGTGCCTACTTGCAAAAGCTTCAGAAGGCTGGCTATGGCATCGACGACTTGGTCATGCAGGCATGAGGAATTTGCACATGCTTGCGAAGAAGAAGCATGTCATTGGCATTGAGAATGTCAAATTCCTCAAGGATCGCTTGTGTGGAGCTGGAAAGATGACCAAGGCTAAGCATCCAGCGAAGACTATCATGACCACTACTCGACCATTTGAATTGCTTCATATGGATCTCTTCGGTCCTAACCATTACTCAGCAGTCACAAATGACGCATCTCTCTATGGCTTTGTTATTGTTGATGATTACTCTCGTTACACATGGGTACATATTGTCACTTACAAACATGAAGTGGAGGAAGTCTTCAAACGATTTTCCTCGAGGGCTTCAACCAACTTTGGTGTGAAGATCAAGCACATCAGAAGTGACAATGGAACTGAGTTCAATTCTGGTCTTGATGACTATCTTGATGAACTTGGTATTACTCATGAGTTATCTGCTCCTTACACTCCTCAGCAGAATGGCATCGGGGAGCGCAAGAACAGAACTCTTGTTGAGATGGCTCGCACTATGCTTGATGAGTACAAGACGCCTCGTCACTTCTGGATTGAGGCAATTTATACTGCGTGCCACATCATGAACATGGTATATCTTCACAAATTCTTTAAAAAGACTGCCTATGAACTCCTCACTGACAAGAAACCCAATGTGAGTTATTTCAAAGTCTTCGGTGCTAAATGTTGGATTAGAGATCCTCATCACAATGCTAAATTTGCACCGAAAGCACATGAAGGTTTTATGCTTGGTTACGGAAAGGACTCGCACACCTACAGAGTCTTCAACAACGTTCTTCACAAGGTTGTTGAAACTGTAGATGTGCGGTTCGATGAAACTAATGGCTCGCAAAGAGAGCACCTACCTTCTGTGATAGATGAACTAGCACCTCAGGAATCTATCAAGTTCAAGGCTACTGAGGATGTCATTCCTACCGAAGAATCTGCTGAAGAATTCATTCCAAAACGTGAAGAACGTCGAGCTAATGCACCTGAAGAAAATGCTGAAGAAAATGTTGATCAAATTCCTCAACGACAACCTACTCATCCTCGCGTTGCAAAAGTAGTGCAAGTTGAAAAGATAACCGATGGCATTGAAGCACCAGGTCCTCTCACACGCTCAAAAGCTTCACAATTATCTAACTTTTGTGGGCACTGTGCTTTTGTCTCTATCACAGAGCCCACTAAGGTAGATGAAGCATTTCTGGAACCTGAGTGGATTCAGGCCATGCAAGAAGAATTACATCAATTCGAACTCAACAACGTCTGGGAACTGGTTAAACGTCCAGATCCTCGCAATCACAATATCATTGGCACAAAGTGGATCTACCGCAACAGGCAAGATGAAAATGGCCTTGTGGTGAGGAATAAAGCACGGCTTGTAGCTCAAGGCTACACACAGGTTGAAGGAATTGATTTCGATGAAACTTTTGCACCTGTTGCTAGACTTGAAGCTATTCGTATATTACTTGCTTATGCTAACCATCATGATATCACTTTATATCAAATGGATGTGAAAAGTGCATTCCTCAATGGTAAGCTTGAGGAAGAAGTATATGTTGCTCAACCCCCAGGTTTTGAAGATCCAAAGCATCCTGACAAAGTCTTCAGACTCAATAAGGCCCTCTATGGCCTCAAGCAGGCCCCTCGGGCATGGTATGATACTTTGAAGGAATTCCTCATGAAGAAAGGCTTCAAACCCGGTTCACTCGACCCTACTCTTTTAACTAAATCTTATGATGATGAATTGTTTGTGTGCCAAATATATGTTGATGATATTATCTTTGGCTGTACTGACCAACGTTATGGTGATGAATTTGCCGATATGATGAGTGAAGAATATCAAATGTCTATGATGGGAGTGTTGGAAATATGCCCTAGAGGGAATAATAAAATGGTTATTATTATATTTCCTTGTTCATGATAATTGTCTATTGTTCATGCTATAATTGTGTTATCCGGAAATCGTAATACATGTGTGAATACATAGACCACAACATGTCCCTAGTGAGCCTCTAGTTGACTAGCTCGTTGATCAACAGATAGTCATGGTTTCCTGACTATGGACATTGGATGTCATTGATAATGGGGTCACATCATTAGGAGAATGATGTGATGGACAAGACCCGATCCTAAGCATAGCACAAGATCGTGTAGTTCGTTTGCTAGAGCTTTTCCAAATGTCAAGTATCATTTCCTTAGACCATGAGATTGTGCAACTCCCGGATACCATAGGAGTGCTTTGGGTGTGCCAAACGTCACAACGTAACTGGGTGGCTATAAAGGTGCACTACGGGTATCTCCGAAAGTATCTGTTGGGTTGGCACGAATCGAGACTGGGATTTGTCACTCCGTATGACGGAGGAGGTATCTCTGGGCCCACTCGGTAATGCATCATCATAATGAGCTCAATGTGACCAAGTGTTTGGTCACGGGATCATGCATTACGGTACGAGTAAAGTGACTTGCCGGTAACGAGATTGAACAAGGTATTGGGATACCGACGATCGAATCTCGGGCAAGTAACGTACCGATTAACAAAGGGAATTGTATACGGGATTGATTGAATCCTCGACATCGTGGTTCATCCGATGAGATCATCGTGGAACATGTGGGAGACAACATGGGTATCCAGATCCCGCTGTTGGTTATTGACCGGAGAGTCGTCTCGGTCATGTCTGCATGTCTCCCGAACCCGTAGGGTCTACACACTTAAGGTTCGGTGACGCTAGAGTTGTAGAGATATTAGTATGCGGTTAACCGAAAGTTGTTTGGAGTCCCGGATGAGATCCCGGACGTCACGAGGAGTTCCGGAATGGTCCGGAGGTAAAGATTTATATATGGGAAGTCCTATTTTGGCCACCGGAAAATGTTCGGGATTTTTCGGTATTGTACCGGGAAGGTTCTAGAAGGTTCCGAAGTGGGGCCCACCTGCATGGGGGGACCCACATGAACGTGGGTAGTGGGGGCAAGGCCCCACACCCCTGGTCAAGGCGCACCAAGATCCCACCTTAGAAGGAATAAGATCATATCCCGAAGGGATAAGATCAAGATCCCTAAAAAAGGGGGATAACAATCGGTGGGGAAGGGAAATGATGGGATTTCTTTCCCCCACCTTTGCCAATGCCCCAATGGACTTGGAGGGCAAGAAACCAGCCCCCTCCACCCCTATATATAGTGGGGAGGTGCATGGGAGCAGCACCCCAAGCCCCTGGCGCCTCCCTCTCCCTCCCGTGACACCTCTCCCTCTCGCTGAGCTTGGCGAAGCCCTGCCGAGATCCCCGCTGCTTCCACCACCACGCTGTCGTGCTGCTAGATCTCCATCAACCTCTCCCTCCCCTTGCTGGATCAAGGAGGAGACGTCTTCCCCAACCGTACGTGTGTTGAACGCGGAGGTGCCGTCCGTTCGGCGCTCGGTCGTCGGTGATTTGGATCACGACGAGTACGACTCCATCAACCCCGTTCACTTGAACGCTTCCGCTCGCGATCTACAAGGGTATGTAGATGCACTCTTTTCCCTCTCTTTGCTAGAAGACTCCATAGATTTTTCTTGGTGATGCGTAGAAATTTTTTAATTTCTGCAACGATCTCCAACAGTGGTATCAGAGCTAGGTCTATGCATAGTTTCTATGCACGAGTAGAACACAAAGCAGTTGTGGGCGTTGATATTGTCAATTTACTTGCCGTTACTAGTCTTATCTTGATTCGGCGGCATCGTGGGATGAAGCGGCCCGTACCGACCTTACACGTATGCTTACGTGAGACAGGTTCCACCGACTGACATGCACTAGTTGCATAAGGTGGCTAGCGGGTGTCTGTCTCTCCCACTTTAGTCGGATCGGATTCGATGAAAAGGGTCCTTATGAAGGGTAAATAGAAATTGGCATATCACGTTGTGGTTTTACGTAGGTAAGAAACGTTCTTGCTAGAAACCTATAGAAGCCACGTAAAAACATGCAACAACAATTAGAGGACGTCTAACTTGTTTTTGCAGCATATGCCTTGTGATGTGATATGGCCAAAAGGATGTGATGAATGAAATATATGTGATGTATGAGATTGATCATGTTCTTGTAATAGGAATCACGACTTGCATGTCGATGAGTATGACAACCGGCAGGAGCCATAGGAGTTGTCTTTATTTTTGTATGACCTGCGTGTCATTGAATAACGCCATGTAAATTAGTTTACTTTATTGCTAAACACGTTAGCCATAGAAGTAGAAGTAATCGTTGGCGTGACAACTTCATGAAGACACGATGATGGAGATCATGGTGTCATGCCGGTGACGAAGATGATCATGGCGCCCCGAAGATGGAGATCAAAGGAGCAATATGATACTGGCCATATCATGTCACTATTTGATTGCATGTGATGTTTATCATATTTTGCTTCTTATTTTCTTAGTACGACGGTAGTAAGTAAGATGATCCCTTATAATAATTTCAAGAAAGTGTTCCCCCTAACTGTGCGCCGTTGCGAAAGTCCGTTGTTTCGAAGCACCACGTGATGATCGGGTGTGATAGATTCTAACGTTCACATACAACGGGTGTAAGACAGATTTACACACGCAAAACACTTAGGTTGACTTGACGAGCCTAGCATGTACAGACATGGCCTCGGAACACAAGAGACCGAAAGGGCGAACATGAGTCGTATAGAAGATACGATCAACATGAAGATGTTCACCGATATTGACTAGTCCGTCTCACGTGATGATCGGACACGGCCTAGTTGACTCGGATCATGTTTCACTTAGATGACTAGAGGGATGTCTATCTGAGTGGGAGTTCATTGAATAATTTGATCAGATGAACTTAATTATCATGAACTTAGTCTAAAATCTTTACAATATGTCTTGTAGATCAAATGGCCTACGCTAATGTTGCCCTCAACTTCAACGCGTTCCTAGAGAAAACCAAACTGAAAGATGATGGCAACAACTATACGGACTGGGTCCGGAACCTGAGGATCATCCTCATTGCTGCCAAGAAATATTATGTCCTAGAAGCACCGCTAGGTGACGCACCCATCCCAGAGAACCAAGACGTTATGAACGCTTGGCAGCAGCGTGCTGATGATTACTCCCTCGTTCAGTGCGGCATGCTTTACAGCTTAGAACCGGGGCTCCAAAAGCGTTTTGAGCAACACGGAGCATATGAGATGTTCGAAGAGCTGAAAATGGTTTTCCAAGCTCATGCCCGGGTCGAGAGATATGAAGTCTCCGACAAGTTCTTCAGTTGTAAGATGGAGAAAAATAGTTCTGTCAGTGAGCACATACTCAAAATGTCTGGGTTACACAACCGCTTGACTCAGCTGGGAGTTAATCTCCCGGATGACGCGGTCATTGACAGAATCCTTCAGTCGCTTCCACCGAGCTACAAGAGCTTTGTGATGAACTTCAATATGCAGGGGATGGAAAAGACCATTCCTGAGGTATATTCAATGCTGAAATCAGCGGAGGTGGAGATCAAAAAGGAACATCAAGTGTTGATGGTGAATAAAACCACTAAGTTCAAGAAAGGCAAGGGTAAGAAGAACTTCAAGAAGGACGGCAAGGGAGTTGCCGCGCCCGGTAAGCCAGTTGCCGGGAAGAAGCCAAAGAATGGACCCAAGCCTGAGACTGAGTGCTTTTATTGCAAGGGAAGTGGTCACTGGAAGCGGAACTGCCCCAAGTACTTGGCGGACAAGAAGGTCGGCAACACCAAAGGTATATGTGATATACATGTTATTGATGTGTACCTTACCAGCACTCTTAGTAGCTCCTGGGTATTTGATACCGGTGCGGTTGCTCATATTTGTAACTCAAAGCAGGAGCTGCGGAATAAACGGAGACTGGCAAAGGACGAGGTGACGATGCGCGTCGGGAATGGTTCCAAGGTCGATGTGATCGCCGTCGGCACGCTACCTCTACATTTACCTACGGGATTAGTTTTAAACCTCAATAATTGTTATTTAGTGCCAGCTTTGAGCATGAACATTGTATCAGGATCTCGTTTTATGCGAGATGGCTACTCATTTAAATCCGAGAATAATGGTTGTTCTATTTATATGAGAGATATGTTTTATGGTCATGCCCCGCTGGTTAATGGTTTATTCTTAATGAATCTCGAACGTAGTGTTACACATATTCATAGTGTGAATACCAAAAGATGTAAGGTTGATAATGATAGTCCCACATACTTGTGGCACTGCCGTCTTGGTCACATTGGTGTCAAACGCATGAAGAAGCTCCATGCAGATGGACTTTTGGAGTCTCTTGATTACGAATCATTTGACACGTGCGAACCATGCCTCATGGGTAAGATGACCAAGACTCCGTTCTCCGGAACAATGGAGCGAGCAACTAATTTATTGGAAATCATACATACTGATGTGTGCGGTCCAATGAGTGTTGAGGCTCGCGGTGGCTATCGTTATGTTCTCACTCTCACTGATGACTTGAGTAGATATGGGTATGTCTACCTAATGAAACACAAGTCTGAGACCTTTGAAAAGTTCAAGGAATTTCAGAGTGAGGTTGAGAATCAACGTGACAGAAAAATAAAGTTCTTACGATCAGATCGTGGAGGGGAATATTTGAGTCACGAATTTGGCACACACTTAAGGAAATGTGGAATAGTTTCACAACTCACGCCGCCTGGAACACCTTAGCGAAATGGTGTGTCCGAACATCGTAATCGCACTCTATTGGATATGGTGCGATCTATGATGTCTCTTACCGATCTACCGCTCTCATTTTGGGGCTATGCTTTAGAGACTGCCACATTCACTTTAAATAGGGCACCGTCGAAATCCGTGAGACGACACCGTATGAATTATGGTTTGGGAAGAAACCTAAGTTGTCGTTTCTAAAAGTTTGGGGATGCGATGCTTATGTCAAGAAACTTCAACCTGAAAAGCTCGAACCCAAGTCGGAAAAATGCGTCTTCATAGGATACCCTAAGGAAACCATTGGGTATACCTTCTACCTCAGATTCGAAGGCAAGATCTTTGTTGCCAAGAACGAGTCCTTTCTGGAGAAAGAGTTTCTCTCGAAAGAAGTAAGTGGGAGGAAAGTGGAACTTGATGAAGTACTACCTCTTGAACCGGAAAGTAGCGCAGCTCAGGAAGATGTTCCTGTGGTGCCTGCACCGACTAGAGAGGAAGTTAATGATGATGATGATGATCAAGGTACTTCGGATCAAGCTCCTACTAAACTTCGTAGGTCCACAAGGACACGTTCCGCGCCAGAGTGGTACGGCAACCCTGTCTTGGAAATCATGTTGTTAGATAACGGTGAACCTTCGAACTATGAAGAAGCAATGGCAGGCCCAGATTCTGACAAATGGCTTGAAGCCATGCAATCCGAGATAGGATCCATGTATGAAAACAAAGTGTGGACTTTGCCAGACTTGCCCGATGATCGGCGAGCGATAGAAAACAAATGGATCTTTAAGAAGAAGACAGACGCGGATGGTAATGTTACCATCTATAAAGCTCGACTTGTCGCTAAGGGTTATCGACAAGTTCAAGGGGTTGACTACGATGAGACTTTCTCACCCGTAGCGAAGCTGAAGTCCGTCCGAATCATGATAGCAATTGCCGCATACTATGATTATGAGATATGGCAAATGGACGTCAAAACGGCATTCCTTAACGGCTTTCTTAAGGAAGAATTGTATATGATGCAGCCGGAAGGTTTTGTCGATCCTAAGAATGCTAACAAGGTATGCAAGCTCCAGCGCTCCATCTATGGGCTGGTGCAAGCATCTCGAAGTTGGAACATTCGATTTGATGAGATGATCAAAGCGTTTGGGTTTACACAGACTTATGGAGAAGCCTGTGTTTACAAGAAAGTGAGTGGGAGCTCTGTAGCATTTCTCATATTATATGTGGATGGCATACTGTTGATGGGAAATGATATAGAATTCTTGGGAAGCATAAAGGCCTACTTGAACAAGTGTTTTTCAATGAAGGACCTTGGAAAAGCTGCTTATATATTAGGCATCAAGATCTATAGAGATAGATCAAGACGCCTCATTGGTCTTTCACAAAGTACGTACCTTGACAAGATATTGAAGAAGTTCAATATGGATCAGTCCAAGAAGGGGTTCTTGCCTGTATTGCAAGGTGTGCAATTGAGCATGGCTCAATGCCCGACCACGGCAGAAGATAGAGAAAAGATGAGTGTCGTCCCCTATGCCTTGGCCATAGGGTCTATTATGTATGCCATGTTGTGTACCAGACCTGATGTAAACCTTGCCGTAAGTTTGGTAGGAAGGTACCAAAGTAATCCCGGCATGGAACACTGGACAGCGGTCAAGAATATCCCGAAGTACCTGAAGAGGACTAAGGATATGTTTCTCGTTTATGGAGGTGACGAAGAGCCCGTCGTAAAGGGTTACGTCGATGCTAGTTTCGACACAGATCTGGATGACTCTAAGTCACAAACCGGATACGTGTATATTTTGAATGGTGGGGCAGTAAGCTGGTGCAGTTGCAAGCAAAGCGTTGTGGCGGGATCTACATGTGAAGCGGAATACATGGCGGCCTCAGAGGCAGCACAAGAAGCAATCTGGGTGAAGGAGTTCATTACCGACCTAGGAGTTATTCCCAATGCGTCGGGCCCGATGACTCTCTTCTGTGACAACACTGGAGCTATTGCCCTTGCGAAGGAGCCCAGGTTTCACAGGAAGACCAGGCATATCAAGCGCCGCTTCAACTCCATTCGTGAAAATGTTCAAAATGGAGACATAGATATTTGTAAAGTACATACGGACCTGAATGTAGCAGATCCGTTGACTAAACCTCTCCCTAGAGTAAAACATGATCAACACCAGAACTCTATGGGTGTTCGATTCATCACAATGTAACTAGATTATTGACTCTAGTGCAAGTGGGAGACTGTTGGAAATATGCCCTAGAGGCAATAATAAAATGGTTATTATTATATTTCCTTGTTCATGATAATTGTCTATTGTTCATGCTATAATTGTGTTATCCGGAAATCGTAATACATGTGTGAATACATAGACCACAACATGTCCCTAGTGAGCCTCTAGTTGACTAGCTCGTTGATCAACAGATAGTCATGGTTTCCTGACTATGGACATTGGATGTCATTGATAACGGGATCACATCATTAGGAGAATGATGTGATGGACAAGACCCAATCCTAAGCATAGCACAAGATCGTGTAGTTCGTTTGCTAGAGCTTTTCCAAATGTCAAGTATCATTTCCTTAGACCATGAGATTGTGCAACTCCCGGATACCATAGGAGTGCTTTGGGTGTGCCAAACGTCACAACGTAACTGGGTGGCTATAAAGGTGCACTACGGGTATCTCCGAAAGTGTCTGTTGGGTTGGCACGAATCGAGACTGGGATTTGTCACTCCGTATGACGGAGAGGTATCTCTGGGCCCACTCGGCAATGCATCATCATAATGAGCTCAATGTGACCAAGTGTTTGGTCACGGGATCATGCATTACGGTACGAGTAAAGTGACTTGCCGGTAACGAGATTGAACAAGGTATTGGGATACCGACGATCGAATCTCGGGCAAGTAACGTACCGATTAACAAAGGGAATTGTATACGGGATTGATTGAATCCTCGACATCGTGGTTCATCCGATGAGATCATCGTGGAACATGTGGGAGCCAACATGGGTATCCAGATCCCGCTGTTGGTTATTGACCGGAGAGTCGTCTCGGTCATGTCTGCATGTCTCCCGAACCCGTAGGGTCTACACACTTAAGGTTCGGTGACGCTAGAGTTGTAGAGATATTAGTATGTGGTTAACCGAAAGTTGTTCGGAGTCCCGGATGAGATCCCGAACGTCACGAGGAGTTCCGGAATGGTCCGAAGGTAAAGATTTATATATGGGAAGTCCTATTTTGGCCACCGGAAAATTTTCGGAATTTTTCGGTATTGTACCGGGAAGGTTCTAGAAGGTTCCGAAGTGGGGCCCACCTGCATGGGGGGACCCACATGAACGTGGGTAGTGGGGGAAAGGCCCCACACCCCTGGTCAAGGCGCACCAAGATCCCACCTTAGAAGGAATAAGATCATATCCCGAAGGGATAAGATCAAGATCCCTAAAAAAGGGGGATAACAATCGGTGGGGAAGGGAATTGATGGGATTTCTTCCCCCCACCTTTGCCAACGCCCCAATGGACTTGGAGGGCAAGAAACCAGCCCCCTCCACCCCTATATATAGTGGGGAGGCGCATGGGAGCAGCACCCCAAGCCCCTGGCGCCTCCCTCTCCCTCCCGTGACACCTCTCCCTCTCGCTGAGCTTGGCGAAGCCCTGCCGAGATCCCCGCTGCTTCCACCACCACGCCGTCGTGCTGCTGGATCTCCATCAACCTCTCCCTCTCCTTGCTGGATCAAGAAGGAGGAGACGTCTTCCCCAACCGTACGTGTGTTGAACGCGTAGGTGCCGTCCGTTCGGCGCTCGGTCATCGGTGATTTGGATCACGACGAGTACGACTCCATCAACCCCGTTCACTTGAACGCTTCCGCTCGCGATCTACAAGGGTATGTAGATGCACTCTTTTCCCTCTCGTTCCTAGAAGACTCCATAGATTGTTCTTGGTGATGCGTAGAAATTTTTTAATTTCTGCAACGATCTCCAACATGGAGAGTTGAAATTCTTCTTAGGTCTTCAAATTCGTCAACAGCGCAATGGCATAATCATATCTCAGGAGAAATACCTCAAGGATGTACTGAGGAAATTCGGCATGCAAGATTGCAAAGGCGTCAAAATTCCGATGCCCACAAATGGCCATCTGTGCACTAATGAAAATGGTATTGGCTTCGATCAAAAGGTATACCGCTCCATGATTGGTTCTTTATTGTATTTATGTGCATCTAGGCCAGATATTATGCTTAGTGTTTGCATGTGTGCCCTATTTCAAGCTACACCGAAGGAATCACACCATAAGGCTGTGAAACATATTCTTCGATATCTAGCTCACACACCAACACTTGGATTATGGTACCCCAAGGGCTCGGCTTTTGATCTCATTGGATATTCTGACTCTGACTATGCTGGTGATCGTGTGGACCGCAAGTCAACATCTGGTACATGTCATTTCCTCAGATGATCTTTGGTCTGTTGGTCCTCGAAGAAACAAAACTACGTATCACTGTCTACTGCTGAAGCTGAGTACATTGCTGCTGGTTCTTACTGTGCTCAATTGCTGTGGATGAAGCAAACTCTCAAGGACTATGACGTCAACGTGAAGAATGTGCCTCTCTTCTATGACAATGAGAGTGCCATCAAGATTGCTCACAACCCAGTTCAGCACTCGAAGACAAAGCACATTCAGATTCGTCATCATTTTCTTCGCGATCATGTGTTGAAGGGCGACATTTCTATTGAGCATGTGAAGACTGAAGAACAGCTAGCCGATATCTTCACTAAGCCCTTGGATGAGAAGAAATTTAGCAAGTTGCGGTGTGAGCTAAATATCCTAGAATCTTCGAATGTTCTTTGAAAAGGACACTCATCCTAACACTTATGCAAAATTGATGACTTAGATGTGCAACACATGAAGAAACGTTTTTCTTCAATCAATGAAGAATAACACTCTAAGTATGAAGAAATTAATGAAGAATTTGATTCTTAGAATCTTACGACAATTGTACGCGGTGTCTGAAATCATCATTCTTATACGGTGGGTCACGCCACCACCAAAAGTTGAAAATCTTCAATTTGAGTTTTTCCTCAGTTTTGAAATTCCTCAGTTGTTCAAAATCTTCAACTTTGCAAAATCTTCACTGTTTCCGTCGTTTTTCTTCAGTGGCTATATATATATATATATATATATATATGAGTTTATGTCCTCTACAGCATTCACTTATTGCTATTTCTTCAAGTCGCTTTTTCCTGCTAAGTGAATGTGATCGGACCCTTCCCCCTCTATGTTATACTCAACCCAATCTATTCACAAATTCTTCATGTGCGTTCTATTTGAAACTCGTTCAAAATCTTCACTGTGTCCTTGTCAGCTGAAGAATTTGCGAACGGAACTTTTAACTTATCTTATCCAAATTTTCGGCTTTGCCGCTCAAACCGTTCCGCATCCCACGAAATACTTATCTATTCACCCACGATCTAACACGATCTCCACTTCTCAGTACGTGGGTGACACATGTCAAGCGAATGAGAAGGGTCAAGGGCACGTTCGTCCAATTTCTTCGGGCGAACAGTTTTTCACTGTGGATATAAATACCCCCTCTCCCCTTCCTCACTTCCTTTATTCCACTCGACCTCTCTCCAGCTTGAGCTTCTCAAACCCTAGCGCCGCCGCTATCGTCGCCGGTGAGGAAGAGCTTCACTGCCTCGACCTCGTCGCCGTCGTACTCGCGCCGGCCGCGGAAATCTTCACTCCGCCGCCACCGTAGCCGTCTTCCTCCGCCGAGTTAGGGCGTGGAAGATCTGCACATACGAACTTCACTTCTCCACCTCACAGTTCATCGTGTTCTCCATTCAGGGTAATTAAAAGTTACTTTTACTACCCTCTTTGATTCAAATGATTTCTGCAAAATCTTCAAAAGGTGTTTATTCTTGAAATTCTTCACACACTAAACACCTCACATGTCATCTGTTCTTGATTCGTTTCTCTAAGCTATAATTTCTCTTCAAGATTCCTCAATTGTGCGGATTTCTGATCTGTACAACTCTGGAACCTAAGACAAAGAACGCTTAGTGAAATTCTTCAAGACTCGCCTGGTCAAATTCCTCAGACTTGTTCTTTTTGAAAAACCTTCTGAGAACGCATATGACCTCTCCAAATTCCTCGCAACTATACTCTGTTCATAGGTACTCATGTCCGCAGCTAAATCACTAGGTTCTCATCAACTTAACTCATTTGCAGCATTCCTCGAAGAAAAGTTGCATACTTCTTCAGAAAATTCAATTGTCCAAATTCCTCATCTGAAGAAAATGGCTGATGGAAAGAAGCCACAGAAAGGAGGAAAGAGACCTGAGATCAACACTGCATTTGAAATCCCTGAGGACATCTATGCTGGGTACTGCACACCCCTTGAGGAAGATAAAAATCAGCGCAAGGTGCGCATTCAGAAGATAGAGAGGAGATGGGCAAGAGAGTGGAGGGAGTACAGATATGTGACTCCCAAGTACATGAAGAAATTCGCACTCAATCCTCCATGCTCAAGACCTCCGTTGGCACCTGGCCAAGAAGCTGATCTCACCAGCCTCAAGCGTGGTGAAGATTATCCTGAAGAATGGGCCAAGCGCCAGGCCAAGTTGGCCAAACAAGCAAAAGATGCAGTGAGGAAATTCAATGAGGACTCTGCTGCTGCTGCTGCTGCCTCTGCTGAGGCCTCTACTGTCAAGCCAAAGAAATCCATGGCAAAGAAGCCTGCGCGCAAGCCAAGTGCTTCACCGTCAATGTCCTCACGGCCAATTCCTCACGCTGCTCCTGCCCCTCCAAAGTCCTCAGTTGCTCCGATCAAGTCCTCAGCACCTGTGCATCTTTCCATGTGCCAAAGGACTATAGGCATCTCTATTGCCTCAGGAGCTTCAGCTAGTTCCTCAGCTGCACCAAATTCTTTAACAGGACCCTCTCTGCTGAAGACAAAGACCACTGCTGGACGAGGCTCTCGCCCAAGTCCTCACAAGAAGTAGGTCGGCTTCCAAGTGCCTTCTGAAGAAGACGAAGCTGATGATGAAGAACTTGCTGAAATCATCAGAGATAGGCAAGTCAGGGCCGCTAGAGCCAAGGGCACAGATGTGCCTCTGCTTTTGGATCGAAAGTTGATCCTCGATTACATTGATCTCTGGCACAAGGACCCAAACACTCCTATGCCTGACTTCAAGCTGACTCCTGGTCAAAGTCATATGCTGACTGCCTTCATCCAAGAAGAAAAATGGAAATTTGAGAAGCCATGCAGCTCAAGAAAGCACAGTACAGGAAGGAGAAATTCCTGAAGAACAACGTTGTCTCTATGACAACTGATGAACTTGTGAAGATCCAGTCTGAAATCAAAGTCCTCAGCGATGATTTCAATGCTTACTATGCTGATTGGAAAGGAGCCAAGGTCAGGTTTGTTAAACTGACTAAGATGTTCACCGCCAATGTTGCAGCCCCATCGCAACAAGAAATTCCTCAGGCTGAAGCATCTGCTCAGCCAACTGAAGAACATGCCAGCACCGCTGATGACAATCAGGCTGCTGAAGAAAATGTGAGTTCCATGGCTGATGACTGCATTCCAGCCGCTGATGAAATTGCCAGGGCACCCACTAGTGGTGCGCCTGAAGAAAATGAAGAGGTCAGGGCAACTGCATCAGTTGTGCCTGAAGAAAATCAACCACATTACTCTGCTCCTCCTGCGCCTACTCCAACTCCAATCCTTCCATCTGCATCAGATGTGAAGAAGACCAAGGCTGCAGAGCGTGCAGCAGTGAAGAAAAGGAAAGCATCAGCTCCTTCAGATTCTTCAGCACCGAAGAAGATGAAGAAATTGACAAGCTCATTTGCTAGTCCAATTGATGCTGTTCCAGTTTCCTCCATGCCATCAAAGGAAATCGTCCCTTTTGATGAAGAATATGTGATCCCTAGCGGATCTGATGAAGAAAATCCTTCTGCTGCTTCGTCAGAGCAGATGGATGAAGAAATTGAAGTGGATAAAATCCCTTCAACCCCCACAGTTTCCTCACCTATGCCTCAGTTTACTGCTGAAGAGGCCGGCGTTGAAGAAATGGAAGATGAAGATGTGGACATTGGTTGTACCACACCGGTGATGAATGATGACTTTTGGGAAAGTCAGCACCCCAACTCTCCACTCTTCACACCATTGCAACAAATTCCTCAGTCCCCAGCAACTACAGTTCAAATGGGATCTGATGAAGCTCATGAAGAAATTCCAGCCACTAGAGCTGAAGAAAATGAAAATGAAGAATTGAAGACCCAGGCTGCCACTGAAGAGGAACCAGAAATTCCTCAGCCTGAAGAACCTGAGATTGCGATTCCTGAGGTTGTAATGCAACTGACTGACACTCCTCTGCCCAAACCAAAGGATACATTCTCAAGGAAGCAAAAATTCAAGGCTAATGATTTCTTCGGGGAGCACATATTCTTCACTGATTACAACCCCTATGACTCTGCTCGCATTAGGAAGAGGCGTTTCTGGACTGCCAGCCAGGCAAATTTTTATTCCTCAGTGCTGTTCAACAAAGACAAAGTCTTCGATCATGAGCATATTCCTCACGTGGATATGGAATCTCTACCATGCTTCGGGCCAGTCCTCAGTGTTCTTTACAACGTTGGACTGTTAAATTTCTGCACTGATATATGTGATTGCAATGAAGAGCTCATTCTTCAATTTTATGCAACTCTGCACACACCGGAGACTCTGAAGATGTGAATTCATGGGTGCTGGACTGGATGTCTGAAAATACTCACTACAAAGCACCAGCTACTGAATTGCTTCGTGCTTTGCCTCTCAGTCCTCCCCTTGAAGCCGCTTGTTGCGTCTACACTGAACCTGAGCTTACAGATCACTATATGCAAGTGCTGATGAAGCCTTTGAAGCCAGGTCAGGCCCCAAGAACAAAATTCCTTGTGAAGGAATTGTTATATGTGCCTCGGACTGTCTATCGCATTCTGACGAAGACATTGAGTCCTATCAAGGGCCACGACTCAGATGAAGAAGAAGTCGTTGGCATCATGAAGAATCTGCTTTTCAATATCATTCATGGTGTTCCCGTCAACTTCCATGATTTCTTCATGAGGACTCTGGCCAATGTCGCAATGTCACCGTTTGAGTTGAAGCCTTATGCTCCTTGGATCATGAGATTCATCAGAACAAGGTCTTCACTCAACTACAAAGCTGATACACTAAACCATTGCAGCTACTTGCCCCTGATTGAAGTCCTCAAACGGACATTCTCCTCAGCTGATGAAAAGGGCAAGGCTACTGCTGTCATTGATGAAGGCATTCGTCCATTGGATGGTCAATTTCGCAAGGCTGCATCCTACTCCACCAATGATGACTCTGCCACCCATGACTCTGCCGCCAATGCAACCAAGCCAAATCCTCAAGGCACAGCTCCCAGAGTGATGACTGACCGTGAGCTTCTCCTCAGTCTTCACCAGAACGTTGATCGCAATCACAAATGGGTCAAGCATCAGTTTGGTTCAATTCTTCACAACATGACTACTACCCATAATGCAGTGAAGAAAAACCATTACTACCTTCATGAAACCCTCAACCGCACCTGGGCTGTTCTGTCGCACATTTATAGCGCAGAAGATCTGAAGAAAATGGGTCTCCAGGAGGACTTTGACTGGTCTGCACCTCCACCGAAGAAATACAAGAAGGTCAAGGTTCTGTCCTTGGTGGCCAGATCCCATTCTTCATCGCGCGACACCGATGAACATGAAGACTTGGACGACACTGCGGCAGGCCCTACTACAACAAACGACCCCAACAACGCTGACGCTCCTTCATCAACTTGATATTCTTCAGGGGCGTTAGTCCTCATTTTCGAACCTTTTGGTCATTCGATGACAAAGGGGGAGAAATTTTAGTTAGTCTTCAAGCGGGTCTATCTTTTATGGGCGGTTTTTTTTCTAAGTTACAACTCTCGTTCTTCTGATGACTTTGTTGGATCGAGTTGTAAACTTAAAACTCTATGGTGGCCTGATACTTTTGTTGTTTCTTCTGCATGCTTATTCCTCGTTAATGTTATTGCACGCATGCTGAATTGCATCAGTCACCATATTTCATCATGCATTTCAAATTCTTCATATATTATGTCAAATACGTGTATGAATTACAAGATACAGGGGGAGATCTCCATGATTCAACTCTTCAAGTGTGCATTGCTTCAAAAGCAAATTCCTCACTATGCACATCTTCAGGGGGAGTTCTTCTATATCTTGCAATCAAATTCCTCAATATCAGTATTTACACTTCATATGTTTATCCCCGTTGAAAACTTAACCTATATTGTCATCAATCACCAAAAAGGGGGAGATTGTAAGTGCATCTAGTGCCCCTTAGTGATTTTGGTGCATTGAAGACTTATAGGTTAAGGGACTAATGTGTTTATGAGTGTACACAGGTCTATAAGTCTATGGGGAGTTTGACATTTACAGAGAAAGTCGAGCCCTAAAAATGAAGTTCTTCGATTGAAGACTTTGGATTTCTGAAGACTTTCTGAAGACTTTGAAAGTGAAGAAATTGGTGTGACCGTGAAGACTTGGTATTCATTTGAGGAACATGAAGCGTGAAGACTTTTGTTTTCATAGTTTCATTTTCTCTTTCTTGAGTCATAGGAAACACCGTACTGTTAAAGGGGGTCGAGGAAATACTAAGGAAAAATTTCCATGTGATGCTCAACTCAAAATCCTACACATACCAATCCCTTCGAGTGAAGCCATTGGAAATCTCATACAGTTCAGTCATATTCTTCAGTGACAGAGACGAAGCTCTTCTGGTCTCTGAGGAATTTGTTCTGACTGAGGAGTTAGGAATTCGCCAGTGCGGATTGCCTACACAGTGAGGAACATGATAGCCCTGAGGAATTTGATACTCAAATTTCCGACCGTTGCTGTGCTATGCGCCAGCTGTCCCAAAATATCTACCCACCTAACGGTCATATCATTGAAGGGCATTTATGTCTTATCATGTCGGGCTGCTCCCTAGGCTATAAATAGCCGCCCCCTACAACCACTAGCTGGTTGGCTGCTCCGAGAGAAACTGACACTTGTCATTTGAGAGCATCCCATCCTCCGAGGACTTTGAGCGAAAATCATCAAGTGAGGAAAACCCAAACCCAAACACCCACAAACCCAAAGTGATTGAGCATCACTGAAGAGATTGATCCTGTGTGGATCCGACGCTTGTTACCTTTGAAGACTGTGCTTCTTCCAGACGGTTAGGCGTCATGGTCTAGAGCATCCAAGAGGAAATTGTGGATCGCCGAGTGACCGAGTTTGTGAAGGTTCGGAAGTCACCTGAAGACTTACCTCGAGTGATTGGGCGAGGTCTGTGTGACCTTAGCTCAAGGGGAATACGGCGAGGACTAGGTGTCCTGGACTGTGTGTTCAGGACTGGGTGTCCGGGACTGTGTGTCCTCAGGTTTAAATACCTAGCCGCCCTAACCAGATGTACAACTGAGACAACAGTTGGAACTGGTCTACCAAATCATTGTCTTCACCAAGCCAACTGGTTCTATTTCCTCAACTCTTTCATTTCCTCATTACTGTGTTGTGTGCTTGTCATATCTGTGTTTGAAGATTTTGACTGAAGACTTTCTCAATTTCCTCAGTTCAATTTCTTTAGTCTGTTTGTCTTCATCCTGTGCTATCCTGTGTTTATGCTTTCTGTACTCTGTGCTGGTCTTCATTTCATCATGATGACCATGCTTGTGTTCTTCTATGCATACTTTTGAGTACTTATTCCGCTGCAAGTAGTTCTTCGCTAAGGAATTTCCTCACTGGAAAATTCCTCAATGAAGAATTCATAAAAATCGCCTATTCACCCCCCTCTAGTCGATATAACGCACTTTCAAGGGGGCACCACACAAGACGACGACAATCTCTTAGCCGTGTGCGGTGCCCCTCTCCACAGTTTCGTCCCCCGGTCATATTTTCGGAGTGCTTAGGCGAAGCCCTGCAGAGATATCATCACCACCACAGTCACCACGTCGTCATGCTGCCGGAACTCATCCACTACTTCGCCCGTCTTGCTGGATCAAGAAGGCGAGGACGTCACCAAGCTGAACGTGTGCGGAACGCGGAGGTGGCGTACGTTTGGTACTTGATCGGTTTTGATCGCGAAGAAGTTCGACTACATCAACCGCGTTAATAAACGCTTCCGCTTACGGTCTACGAGGATACGTAGACACACTCTCCCCTCTCGTTGCTATGCATCTCCATGGATAGATCTTGCGTGTTCGTAGAATTTTTGTTGTTTTCCATGCAACGTTACCCAACATGGACCGCAGTGGTACCACTTTAGGCGGTACTACTGCTGCCAGGGGCGGTACTAGCACTTAGGTGCCACTAGGAAACCCAAGCAGAGAAAGGCATGAACTCCACGTTGTCGGGAAGGAAAGGAGGGTGCAAATGAAAATGTGTACGTGTAGATTCCACCATAACCTTTCCACTGCGGACCCCCACTTGATAGTACGGATTTCCTACGACTCAAATCCACCAAAAAGAAATCGTTGGAAAACAACCATCTTTACTATTAATCACCGAGCGGAAATAAACCATCTCATGCCATCTCATATAATCTCTGAAATACTCAATGCACACGGTTAGTCCGCAAAACGAATTGCCATCAATCACCAAAACCACTAAGGGTGAAATATACCCTAACAACATGCATTTACGGGAAAGAGCATCCACAACAACATTAAGGACCGAAGTGAAAGGGCCTGATTGAAGTAAATGGGCCCAAACAACCTACTTCACCTATGGGTGTTGGTCCCCTCTTCGAAGTTCGAGAGGGTATAAAAAGGAGACGATATGGGATTTTGTAAGGGGGGAGAAATCTACAGAAGAACACACTAAAGCAAGAGTAGGGTAGGGCGTTACACCACTATGGTGGATTGAACCTGGGTAAAATCCGTTGTCGCATGCGCGGAGTGATCGGAGTGTTTTAACCCTTGCCCGAACAATCTAGGAGATGCATCATAGCTCTGATCTCGATGATCACCCAATGAGAACCAGTGGTTCAACAAGAGGAGCATAACTATCAGGAATGTCGTGCATTTGTATCCATATATCCACATGATTGAGTTCGATTGACATCAATTTGGTGAAGCCATCATAGGGAGCGGTCAACATTGTCACCACAAAACACCCATGGACCTCCATCCATAACCTTCTCCTAGTCCCCTAAGCAAAAGAATTGAGGGGTAAAAGATTCTGCTCTAGAGGGCGGATGTGAGCCTTCTGAGCAAAATACCACGCCGATCTCATGTTCCTAAAGAACCAATAATGACTGATTCCCCCTTCTTTGTGAACCCTACCTAGGGCCATCCACCTAATAGATTGTTCTTGTGCCTGTACCTCTTCCTAAAAAAACACGATGTTCAAATCCTCTCGCAAGCCCAACTCCGACACCATCTTCTCCAGATTGTGGTCAACAACAAATGAACTAGCAGAGCCATCAGACACCATCTTCTTTTGCCCAGACTACGATCCGATTGCACCAGAGATAAGCATAACAAGAAACCCCACAATCCCTGCAACTACCAAGGCCGGGCAACAATACAAGATTGCCCCGATTGCAGCCCGAGAGAGTCAATGGAGGAGGGGGAGCTGAGGTACAAGGTGGTCTCAACGCCGGTAAAGAGTCGGCGAAAGCGGCCAGAACCCTAACTCGAGGGAAAACTACTTTGGAAAATTACCTTTTTTGTAGGGGACGGAGATTTTTTTTTTTAAAAGATGACGAAGAATTAGCTAGTTTTTTTTTTTGAGGGGAAGAAGAAGCTATAGTGTGGAGATAGTTGTGCACAAAATTAGTCTCCGGTCCAAGGGCTGGCTCGTCCTGGCCCAATATGACGCGGCGATGATGGGTCCAGACACCGGTTAGGTGGTGGTTACCGTCCTCAACAAACCCGCCCGCACCGGCTCCACACGTGGCCCGCGGGCCAGGTGGGCCCCGATCCTCGGTTCCCACGCCTTGCGCGAACCCGCGCGGGGGTGAGCGTACCCACACACGCTACTTACGCCCCACGAGCCCTCCATTTCGTACGGCCTCCCAAAAATCTCAATCCATTGCTTCTTCTTCCCTTCTCTCTCCAAGGGTGGAGGAGGGGGAGGAGGAGGAGGAGAGAGGAGAGAATTTTCTCTCACGGGCCGGGTTAAGGGGCATCGGAGCAAGGGAAGGACTCCCACCGCAGAAGTGGCTGCCTCCGTGGCGTCTTTCCTAGGTGAGGGTTCTGCTCTCGGTGGTTTCTCTCCCCAATTTACCCCTCATATTTGGGGCCGGAATTCTAGTTGGTGATGGGGGCGGGGAGTCTGGCTGCACAGATCGGTACACGACACCGCATTTCCCTTAGGGTTTGCTTCGATTTTTTTTCCCTCGCGCGATTGTCGTAATTCGGGGTTTGTGCGGGTAAATCCTAGGCCCAGATGCGGTTTTCACGGGGATCAGTCAATTTGAAATTGCGTTTGCCTTGGAACTGGGATCCAAGAGCCTAGATGCAGCAGTGGCTTCGATGCTGCTTGTTTTTGTATTACACGCCGAAATTAGTACGGGTTGTGCGGTCATAATTCCACGCGGTTAAGTTTCCGTTTTATGTGCTCGATCAACGTGAAAGCGTAATGCGGATCTGGACGAGGTATCAGGTTACAACTTGTCGATTTGGTCGTGGGCTTTGTTATTCGTTTCCTTGTAATATCGGTTTGTCACTTCAGCTAGTAGTAGTGTTTTAGGGGTGTGCCAGTAGAGGGCCAGGTGGCATTATTGCCTTGTAGTAAGAGCTGTATTAACATATTGCACTTGTTACGGTAAATGTTTGTTCAACAACTTAGGAACATGTTGTTGCTCTGAAGTGTCAAAACTGGTTATTTATTTTTATAAACGGTCCTTTTCTTGTGTTAGGCCAGTTTGATGAACCATAAGTAGCAGCCCTGCCTTTCAAATATGGAAATTCAGTTTCGCCAGGGTCTAAGCGGTTGAGAATTGTTCGTGTAAATTATGTATATAAGTCGTCAGAAGAGAAATTTGAAATCTCTGGAAAGATTTCACTTCGTTTGTTTGGTTCTGATTAGCTAATAAATAGACTGACACAGTTCAGTATTACGAATGCCTTGTCCTTAAGAACTGTACTAAGAATGGGTCATGGTTGTTGCTATTGTTGCCACATCAGCTGAATTAGCAAAATTGCTCGAAATACAGTTGCCTCGCTGGATTGTGTTTGGAGCACTGGCAGTCTTTTACTGGATGTTTTACTTCGCTGTTGCAGTGTTGTCTTTTATGCTTCATGATGCACCCTCGCGAGCACACCGTCCTTCCATTTTATTGCATTTCCTGCTCCTGCAACTTGCAAATGCTGGACGTCTGCACAAACGGATTGCACTATTGTTTTTCCTTAAGAACAATTTTCTTTTTTGTTACACGTAATGCTGTGATTGTTTCAGTTCTTTAATTGTAAATGCCACATCACAAGTAAGTCCGTATTTTTTCTATCTTAGTGGATATGAATCTGAGGCTATCCTCTACAGAGATCAGGTGGGAAATCGGCGACTTTGCTGCTTTGATTTATCTTCTGCTGTTTGTTACCTTTTATGTGTGAAATTAAATGTTATCCTGTCATGCTAATTTAGGGTTTTATCAGTATCTCAACTGTATAAACTGGGCATGGTATGCCTTATCATCTATTCAGTTCTCTGTTATAAAATTCTCTCTTGTAATGTACTCTTACTATTCCATTTTTGCTGTTTATTCAACATTCAGATGGATTACATATCCCCTGAGAGAAGTCTGGATGGGACTTGTGGAGACCCTGGTCCTTTATTTGGAGATCAAGATGGTTGCTTGTTGGAGCACATGGATTATCATGGTGAAGGAATTACACAACCTGAATCCCCACCACTGAATGATGGACTTTTAGTTGACGCAGCCGATCAAATTTCATATTTGTCTGCAGATTCTGTACCCTATATGAATGATCAGATTATGTGCAATACAATGAAATCTGCTTCAACTAGTCCAGCATCTCCCCTGAAGCAAGACGAGGAACATCATGTGCATATAGAATCTGATATGCAAAACGATGCAGCTGAACGGAAAGTTCACCATAATGATGACTGTGAAGTACGTACCACTTCTCCGGGTTATGATGTGCATCAGAATACAGAAGTGGTTGAAGGTGTGCTTCCTCCAGAGCTTCATGAAAGCAGTGGTAATGATATATCAAACTTTCAACAAGAAACTACACATTCTGATGCCTATCTTGGCGACTCTATGTTAGCTGATAATAGCAGTAGGGATTATCAATTTAGCAATAGCGGTGATGATGATGATGAAATTCCAAACTCTTCTGCGCCTCAGATGGGAAATAAGGACAACAGAAAGTTACATGAGACTTTCCACAATGAAGTGAATGGGACAGAGGATGATCAAATGAATGGTGGGAATTCTAATCCTCATGATGAACATGACAATGAGAACTTCAACTCTGCAATTGCACCTTCCTATTTGGATGGGATGGAGCAGGAAGATCCTGGTACCGAGAATGGCATTTCTACGCCTGGCAATCAGTGGGATTCTCCACCTGAAAGGTCTGCAGGACTAGAGAAGGGCACACCATCACCAGCCAGGAGGGTCTCACTTTCAGTAGAAAGGTCACCTCATGCTCATTCATCTGAGAAACTGGACTCACCACATCATGCAAAAGAGGGTGATAATTTGGCTGACTCTCGAAGCCCACCAGCAAGACATTGGTCCCAATCTCCTGGATCTCCTGAAAACCATGACACCAACCGTAGAAGAGCTCCCTCACATGAGTTGTCTCCACATGCACGGGATAACTCTCCAGAAAGAAAAGCACAATATCGGCGTGGAGATGGGTCGCCGCGCCGAAGATCTACATCCCCTGGAAGAAGAGATGGGTCACCGCAGCGAAGATCAGCTTCCCCTAAAAGAAGAGATGGGTCACCGCGACGAAGATCAGCTTCGCCTAGAAGAAGACATGGTTCACCACGCCGAAGATCTGCATCCCCTAAAAGAAGAGATGGGTCACCTCGCAGAAGATCTCCATCCCCCAAAAGAAGACATGGGTCACCACGACGAAGATCTCCATCCCCTAAAAGGAGGCATGGGTCACCACGGCGAAGATCTCCATCCCCTAAAAGGAGGCATGGGTCACCACGGCGAAGATCTCCATCTCCTAAAAGAAGAGCCTCGCCCAAGAGGAGGGGTTCACCAAGGAGGAGGGATTCCCCAACAAGGAGGGATTCCTCTCCAAGAAGGAGAGACTCACCAAGAAAGAGAGATTCCTCACCAAGGAGGAGGGATTCCCCAACAAGGAGGGATTCCTCTCCAAGAAGGAGAGACTCACCAAGAAAGAGAGATTCCTCTCCAAGGAGGAGGGAATCCCCAACAAGAAAGAGGGACTCCCCAACAAGGAAGAGAGATAGATCAAAATCAAGGTCACCATCAAGGAAAACTGATTCCTCTAGACATAAAAGGGAGCATGGTAGATCTCGATCAAGGTCTCCACACTCTAGGAATCACCATAGAAGATCTCCAAGGTGATTTTTTGGTGTACCACTGAGTAAACCTCCAACCTTCTTGTTATCTGAATTTGGATGAGCATGTTTTCTGACTCTGCAACTTTAAGTAGAAGATCTATGTTCTGTTACTTCTTTGTTTTACTTCTTTTATTTTTTTATAATGTTGTTGGTACTAATTATATATATATTTTTACATTGTAGAAGAAGGCATTCACCAAGGCACAGATCACCTCCAGCAAGGCATCATTCTCCTAAAAGATGTTGGTCACCACCTGCCAACAGGAAGACTGGATTGGGTAAGCCTGGGCGGAATCTGTTTGTTGCAGGTTTTAGCTATGCCACCACAGAGCGAGAGTTGGAGAAGAAATTTGCAAAGTTTGGACGTGTAACAAGGGTGCGGGTTGTCCGAGATAAACGGTAATCGCTTTCACATGCAGTTATTTGTACCTACTTGTTTCTTTGTTTGTGAATGGAGAGACACTGCGATACTCTTCAAGTCTGCTTGGTTTGCTAGAAATGTTAGCCTTGCCAAGTTTTGCCATGCCAATGGGTGCTACCAATGGAATTTGGTTTGGCTAACATTTCCAATGTGGTTTCTCTCACAGTTTGTTGGTTTGCTCTCAACTGGCCTTACCCCAAACATTGGCAAGCCAATTCATTGTAGCTTACCAAGCAGGCTCTTTTAGTTTATAATACAGTGTTTGTCATCACTTCCTCCATTGCGGCTCAAGTTTGCATTTTTTCTCCTTTTGAAATCATGGACAAGGCACACCTTGTCAGACTGATACACAACTCATAAACGGGCTGCATGATTTGTAAGGCCGTCTCATATTTTTAACACTTGATGGATTGCGTTTAAATATAGGGAGAGTACTTAGGATTCCATCTACTGTCGTTTGAAAATATAGGTTGTATTTTGTCTGCATGTGGATCAAGGAAACATCTAAGAAAAAGTACCCCTAATTATTTTTCTACTATATTCGAGGCATGCTATACATACACTTATATTTCAGCTTGCAAGAGCATAATTGGTAAATTTTGGTCTGGGAAGTCTGCTATGATTGAACTATAAGCAATCGATGGTGGTTGGATTTTAGCTGGTTTGCCCTTATACTAATTAATTAACCACGAGAAAGCTAGATTGACGGGGACTGACGGTGACTGTAGTTGTACTACGTTGCGATTGAACTAAAAAAGTCAATAATAGTTGGATATTAGATGGTTTCTCTTTTAATAATAGTTGAGATTGAGTTGATGATGAGGCTGGCAGAGAACGTACCTTGTACTACTATATGATAAGAGCTTTTTTTGGACATTTTATATACAAAATAACTCTGGTACACTTTGGTATACTGAAAAAACCAGGCAATATCATTCTACATTTGTACTCTGTTAAGTAGGTTTGCTAGATGTACACTTAAGTAGGTTTGCTAGATGTTAACCTAATTTGCAAATTTTCTTAGAACTGGAGATTCTCGAGGCTTTGGATTTTTATCCCTGGAGAAGGATGAGGACGCTGATGCAGCAATCCGAGCTTGCGACGAGACTGAGTGGAATGGTAGGATCATTCTTGTGGAGAAGTCCAAGGCACCTGCATGGTGAATCTTACACCCTAGAGCTCTGCAAACAATGCTCTGGGTGGGAGGGACCGACCAGTTTGCACAGCTTTTATCGTACCAACAGTATAACATAAACTATTAATTATCATTACATGTGGCAAAGTTTACTTGAACCAGCTCTCTATGCTGTACTAGGAGTAAGTAATAATGCACTTGCTATGGCTGCCTTGCTGACAATTATTGAAGAATAAGATTATATGCCAAACCTTAGCTTGTTTCAGGGCCCTGCTGCTGATAAAGAGGGAGTTAGCGGTACACATTGCTTTTAATATCTGCAACCTCTACTACACATTCATGACATTCATCCTCTTCTTCCTCTGCATGGTGATCGAGTGTTTGGCTGGCAGTTCAGTTCATGGTGATGCATGGGCGAAATTCAGACTTGCGAGGCTGTGTTGGTCATTTTTAAGTTAGAACAATAATTTTATACGTTTGTATGTGTTCTGTGTTTTAGGTCGTGGATACTACTATATGTTGGATATGGCCCGATAACTTTTTTGCTGTCTTTTCTTTCTGTCTCTACTCATGAATCAGAAATATTTTATGCAAAAAAGAACGACATTCTGATCCTTCAAGCTCTCGCCCGTTTGTCTGTTGCCACTTGCCAACGCCTATTTATGGTAGGTGGACGCCAGGTTGTCATGCCGACTGGAGTAGTAGTGATTCTGGTCTGGTATTTAAGTTTGGTCACCACTCACCACCGCCAACGCCAACACCAGCATCCTGATGATACGTGCACAAACCCACTTTAGCTGGTTGATGGAGATTGGGTAGCGTTGATTTGACACGACGGTTCCATTCTTGGAGACTAACAATTTCTCCTTTTCTATCGTCATCGACACTTTCTTGATCAACGCATATAGCAGACACATAGCCAGCAGCAGCGCCTGTGTTCTGCTGACCTCTCGGCCCAAGGAAAATAGAAGCAGCCGCCGTCCCTTATGGTCTCTTCCACGAGCAACTGGGGCGCTATCAGCCGCCGCCACGTGTCGCGCTCTCTTCAGATTTTTTTAAATTTTTTTGCACGTGTTTTTTGCTTTTTAAACGGCTTTTTTTTTGAACTTTTGGTTTTCCATCGGCCTTAGCTTTTGGACAAAGTGCTTGTTTCTGCAACATGTCCGCTGTTTCAGAAATTAATTAGTGGGGGAGGTGACCGGGCCGCGTGCCGGGAGATCAATCGGACGGCTGCGCGCGTAGATCAAACGGCCATCGAGGTGGTGGACGTATCGTGCGGAGTGGCCGGTGGACGCGTAGCAGCGCCCAAAGAAAAAAGGGAGACCTCAATCTGAAAATATTTCACAAAATGGTCCTCTTTTGCATGACGCCCGCGGCTAGGGTGCCATGTTGGAGAGGATGACGCCCCGGGCTAGGGCGTCATGGTAGCGACATGTAGCATGACGCCCCGGTCTAGGGCGCCATGCCAGATAGCATGACGTCCTAGCCCGGGGCGTCATGCTATCTAGCATGGCGCCCTAACCCCGGGCGTCATGCAGAAGGGGCCATTTCGTGAAATATTTTCAGATTGGGGCCATTTTGTGTTAAAGTTTCAGATAAGTGCCTTTTTGTCCATTTTCACATTGCCTCATGCCTAAAACTAAATAAATTTAGATGAAACCATCATTTGCATTGCGCGCTGCTCAGAGCAACTCTAGCACACCCCGCAAAACGCCCCGACCCGTAAAATAATCGCAGGCACGAAAAATCCCGCCCGAACAGACCCCACGAACGTGGCCGGCCCGCAAAAAATTTATGGAGCGCGGCAAAAACTTGGCCCCAACCTGCGAATACACGGGTTTGCCCCCCGCCTCGCGGTGCCCTGCATATAGCGGGAGCGGTTGGTGTGGAGGACATTTCAACCCGCGCTTTTCCCCACCAACCACCTCCCCTCTCCCCCTCGCCGCGCCGCCGGGCCGCCGCCCAAGATTCCGGCGAAAGTAGCCGGCGGGAGCACGCCGAAAGGCCGCCACATGCACGAGGTTGCCCTCCGCCACCCCTCTTGCGTCGGCGGGCCGAAAAGTTGCGGATCTGCGGCCCTTCATCGCGGGCGGCCGGATTTGGCATTTCCGGTCGCCGGTGGCTGCGCCAAGCGATGGAGTGGTCGGGGAGCATCTCGCGCAGCCCCGGCAAGGTCGCATCGCCGCATGCAGGTACGGATTCGTCCTCCTGCCGCCGCCGACGGTTTGCGGGCATGGATCCGGCCGGCCATCCACCGGGCTCGGCGCTCGCGCAGCGGCTCTGTGGCTCGCCGATGCCGCTCATACAGTGCGACGACTGCACGCGGACAATGCTGCGGCTAACCTCGGGCACGCCGAAGCACCCCGGATGGGTGTTCTTCAAATGCGAAAAACGACGGGGTACGTGCTGTTTTTGTTTTTTGTTTGACAGAAAGACTGTAAGGGAACCCCTTACAGTATAATTGGTGCAACAAACCCAAATTGCAAGTACCATGCCTTGAACCTGGGTGGGTGGGAAGGCATCAGCCCCTTCCCACCACTAGGCTATGCCTTAGTCTGCCGTGCTGTTTTTGTTCGGCTCATTTTGATAGCTCATTCTTTGGTTCAGTTGCGGTAGCTCATTTCGAACATGCTCATTCATGTGGGTAGGAAGATGGATGCTCATTTTGGGTTTGGGAAGGCGAATACATTGATTTATTGATAGAAAGAAACTTAATAGACGTTCGTGCACTCCTTAGGAGAATCGAAGGCAATGGTGCGGCTGCATGTGCAACTAGAGGGGAAACAACGTCTATTTCTTTCGAACCAAATATGAAGAAAGAAGAATGCAAAATCGAGAATTCACAGATCAACAATGAATGCATAGAGAAGATATTAGTCCAACTAGTGGGAGCAGTTATGGAAGTTGGAAATCTTCTAAAATGCATATTTGTGGTTCTTTTCTTTGGTCTTACTATTCTAACAAAGATTTGGTGATGTCTTATGTATCCAATGTCGTTGAAAAAGCAAAGAAATGCATTATGTTGGATCAAATTGAGGTGCAAGTTTAGATTTTTCGGGCTGGGAGGAGCGGCTCCAGACCGGACCCCGCAAAGCCGACCCATAAAAAAACATATTCCGCGAATATTATTTTTACGGGTCCGTTATACGGAGTCTGTATCTACAGCCGTCCATGCCGGCCTGCAAAGCCGTTTTTCAGCGAACTGCAAGCGCGTTTTAGGGGCCGGCGGGATGCGGGGTATGTTAGAGATGCTCTGAGTGTGCGCAGCAATAAATTTAGATGAAACCACCATGATGCTACGCACGTCGCACGTCAGTGAACAACTGGTCCAACTAAACTAAAGGCTCCTAGGCCTCGAACAACCCGACCTACTTTACTGGTTCTGTCACTGTCTCGCTGACTCGTTAGGTTAAAAATAGATGAAGCATTATTAGAGCCACGTGATATTATGATGTTAAGCAATCGTCGCAGAGTTGCCATGTGTCATCCGTCTGTGTCCTTTTGATCCATGCGGACAAACAAGGCGGTCCGAGGCACCGAAGCAAACGGACGTGGACTAATTTTTAGCCTAAATTTGGATTTGATTTACTCTTACGCGGACACTCAGCGGACGCCCGCGATGTTCTCCCCGTGTCTTCCCCTAACCCGCCCATCTGTGGCACACAGGCCATTCCCCCCTTCCAACCAGCACCACGCCCTCTTTGCCATCACCGCCGCCCACTTTCGTCCTCTGCGCCACCGCCCCACGTCCACCATCGTATCCACCAACGGCCCCATCTTTTGACGCATCCATCGCCATCCACTTTTGTTGTCATTGTGGCCGCCGCATCCACGGCTTGGTGCCTACTCCTCTGCCACCGTCGACATCCCACCGCTACTCGCAAGGTCGCAGCGGAAGGACACGGGGTTTGACAGCCCTGCTGCCTCCGTCTCCGTGGGCGGGCCAAGGAGGGCTCCATTCACCGGCCACGACTCGTCACCGCTCACCCCCGCCGTCGCCCGCAAGGTGTTCGGTTGTTTGACCTATTCGGCCGAGGCTCGTCCACGCCCGCCTCCGTCCAGTGAGGTATGGTTTCATCATGGTGGACATCTCGGATGAGGTTTTTTTACAATAACTTCATATGTTCATCATCGTCCGACGATAATGATGATGTTGTGATAGCTACTATGGTCGGCAATGAGCACATCCTAAGTAGCGGCCAGCCGGCCAAGGTTTAGGAGATCAATCTTGGGCCATGTTTTGGGGTTGAATCGTAATAGAGCGTGCGGCCATTGCCCACTCTACAAAGATTATTTCCAGCTCAATGATCCACTTCCCTTCCAAGCTTTTCTAACGACGCTTCCGAATGGCGAGACATGTACTCAACCGTATTCTGGAGGGAGTGGTGTAGTATGATGATTGCTTCAAATGCAAGTATGATACCCTTGGAATGGTTGGCTTCTCCTCTTATCAGAAATGTACTGCATATATTAATTTCTGGTTATCTTGTGGATGAGTATGTCCGCATGAATGAGTCTGCATCCCTTGCGTCATTGTAATTGTTTTGCAAAGTTGTGGTTGCAGTGTTTGGTTCAGAGTACTTGAGAAAACCAAATGTTGCGGATACAACTCGGTTGTTGGCAATCTATGAATCGAGTGGCTTTCCAGGAATGCTTGGTAGCACAGATTATATGCACTAGGAGTGGAAGAATTGTCCATTTGCTTGGCAGGGGCATGATGGAGATATGCCCTGGAGGCAAGTTATTATTTATCTCATGTTTGTGATTAAGGTTTATGATCTGCGCTATAATTACAAAGGATTTTTATTTTCATGCCCCTGGTTCCTTAGTTCTACTCAGTTTTGCCCCGCCACCTTAACGTTTCTAAATTTCCCGCCTCCTTTGGCTCCAGCCTCGCAAATGCCCAAACGAACCATTCCGTTGGGTCAAAGTCCATTGACCGTTACTTGGATGACGTCCTAACGAGTGGGACCTCAAAAGTGCGCCATCGACGTTGCATCCCAGCCCATGGGCAGAGCCAGTGCCGCAAGTGTGCGTATCTGCTTAAGAGCCTCGGTGGGTGTTTTATGTAATTGGGTCGGCCTGTTCAACCTGCGTGAACAGTGTCAAATATCTTTTTCCACTTGTAGTCAATTTTAGAAATTCATAGAACATGAATTTCATATCCAGTTGAGTTGATTCAAGTTCCTAAATTCATCATATCTGCAGGCCTATGTAATAGCTAATTTTCATAATTATACACGAAGCCTTTCTATGTATTTTTGATTTAAATATATATTTAATATATATATAGGACTTCATTAGAAATTCCTAATCCATTTCCTGTTGGTCCAACTCCAGTACGAAAATTTCTATAAATCCTTATTTGACCTCATTAATTTAATAAAATTTGCATTGCGATTTATAGAGAATTGTATTAAAAATAACACTAAACAGATAGCTTCCAAAAAGAGGTTGTTCCCAACTTTTTGTTACAATAAAAATCATTTCTCAATTGCCGAAAAGAGGGGTTTGTGTGAAACGAGTGGCACAAATAAGATGAAAAATGTACTTGTGCAATTTTTATCATATTTCTGTTACTTGCTTTGCAGAAAATGCTAGAAATAGTGAAGGATTTGGCAATAAAATACAACACGCCTGTAGTTTAAATTTGAATTACTTTACGTAAATCTCTAGAAATAGTGAAGGATTTGGCACAAGTTCAAATTTGGCCATCTACTGGGCTGACCACGTGTGTAGCTTGTTCTTTTCCTTTCTTTCTGTTTTTCAATATTTGTTGCAACATTTTAATATTATGGTTCAAATGAACACCAAATATTCTTAATTTTTCCGTTTCTTCTTTTTAAAATCTTCCAATGTAAACCTGGGAATAGTTTGAGCTGAAACCGTTGTTTTCATGTTTGGCTGGTTTGGTTTGGTTGAAACGGACTCAACTCCTAGTTTGGTGTGGGATCTTAGTGGATTGGTTTGGTTTGACCAAAACAAATCAATCTCAAACCCTTTTTGTTCAAGACAAAAGTGGAGACGCTAGAGCAGCCGCTATCCTAATGTTTGCAATGGCCAACACTAATCTCAGTCACATGAACGACTACTTGCAAGCAATAGACAATCACACTAATATAAAATTCAAGTTCACACACATAACATAGATAGATATCCCTTGATATTTTTCCTTAATATATAGGAACACACATTACATAGATAGATACTAATATTAGGGCTTACTAGTAGCGCCCTTACAAATAACTTAGCCCTACATTGGGCTACACTTAACATGGCCTGCCCCCTCCACCACCAAGTTCACTTCTCGTCCTCGGTGTTGTAGGGGAGAGTGTGCATGCCGTTGGCGGTGGGGAAGATGTGGTCGAAGTTGGTGCATATGTTTTAGGTGGTCAAGGCAATGAACTCGACCCACACCAGAAGACTTTGCCGAGGAGGAAGTAGGCGTCGAAGCGGTTGGTGAAGCAAGCAGTGAGGCCAATCACAAGGTCTCTGTTGGCACGAACCTCTTCCACACGGGACATCACTGGAGAGCTGCATGGGAGGTGGCGGTAGCTGACAGCGAGGAAGAAGTTCGCCACCTCCGTCGGGCCCCTCCACCTTGAGATGGCCCACACACGTAGGCTGTCCTCCACGACGACCCAGGTGGGGTACCGCATCTCCGGCATGGTGGCCGGCAGACGGTAGGTTGGGTCATAGTACTACATCTTGTCTTGGGCGGGATCTGGCTTTTGCTTCGGCTTTTGGTGAAGAAGGGGGCGCAGATGGATGTGAGATCAAGTTGAGAGGAAGATGTAGACGAGAGGTGTTTAAATAGCCGCGGTGCGATGCACCCATTTGAATGCGCTCATCGGAGCACTGCCTCCGCTAATAATGGCAGTAATAGCCCACCGGAGCCCTATGTGTTTTTCACACTGAATCGAGGTGTGTCAATCGGTAAAGTTGCATCCCGTTTTCTGAATCGAGGCTGCACTAATTGCCCTAATGCGACGAAGCTGCGTCGGGTGGCTACACGCGCATGCATGGCAATAGGTGTTTTCGCGCATGCATGGCAGGCTAAGACGGTGGCCTTTCTATGATGGCCCATCGGTCCGACGAGCGTCCCCCCGAATGAATGCGTTTCAAAAAAAAGGTGTCCATCTCGCGGCCCTAGGCCATTGTCTCTTGTCCCTGTTCTGCTGCTGCCAGGTGGGCCACTGATATGTCTCCAACGTATCTATAATTTATGAAGTATTCATGCCGTTAAATTATCATTCTTGAATGTTTTACAGTCATTTTATAGCAACTTTACATCATTTTTTGGGACTAACCTATTGACATAGTGCTCAGTGCCAGTTGATGTTTTTTGCTTGTTTTTTACATCGCAGAAAATCAATACCAAACGGAGTCCAAACGCAGCGAAACTTTTTGGAGATTTTTTATGGACTAGAAGACACCCGGTGGGACAAAGAAGTACCAGAGGGGTGCTCTGAGGAGAGCACAACCCACCAGGGCGCGCCTGGGGCCCAGGCGCGCCAGGTGGGTTGTGCCCACCTCAGTGGCCTCCCGCACCGCCTCTTCGCCCTATAAATTCCCAAATATTCCAAAAACCCTCGGGAGAACCCTAGATCAGAAGTTACGCCGCCGCAAGCCTCTGTAGCCACGAAAAACCAATCTAGACCCCGTCCTGGCACTCCGTCGGAGGGGGAAATCATCATCGGTGGCCATCTTCATCATCCCTATGGCCACCATGATGAGGAGGGAGTAGTCCACCCTCGGGGTTGAGGGTTTGTACCAGTAGCTATGTTTAATCTCTCTCTCTCTCTCTCTCTCTCTCTCTCTCGTGTTCTTGAGATGTCACGATCTTGATGTATCGCGGGCTTTGTTAATATAGTCAGATCATATGGTGTTTTCCCCTCTCTATCTTGTTGTGAATTGAGTTTTCCCTTTGAGATTTTGTTTTATCGAATTGAATACTTCTATGAATTTGGGAGCACTTGATGTATGTCTTGCTATGAATACCCGTGGTGACAATGGGGTATTATTTTGATTCACTTGATATATGTTTTGGCACTCAACTCGCGGATTCCCGGGGTGACATTGGGGTAATCTACACATAGGGGTTGATGCACGTTCTTGTCTTTGTTTCTCCGGTAGAAATCTTGGGGCACTCTTTGAGGTTCTCTGTGTTGGATTGAGTATTATGAATCTGAAATTATTTGGTGTTATTTTAGTACGAACTCTTGGATGGATCAATCGGAAAGAATAGCTTTGAGGTGGTTTCGTACCCTACAAACGATTTCTTCTTATGTTCTCCGCTAGATAGGAACTTTGGAGTGATTCTTCATCGCATGTTGAGGGATGGTTACATGATCCAATTATATTAACATTGTTGGGAGACTAGCGAAAGTATGGACCCTAGGCCTTATTTTCAAGCATTGCAATACCGTTTGTGCTCCGTTTTATCAATTGCTACCTTGCTGTTTTTTATTGTTCTTATTACAAAAATCAATATCTACTATCCATATTACACTTGTATCACCATCTCTTCGCCGAATTAGTGCACCTATACAAATTACCATTGTATTTGGTGTGTTGGGGACACAAGAGACTTTTTATTATTTGGTTGCAGGGTTGTTTGAGAGAGACTATCTTCATCCTACGCCTCCCACGGATTGATAAACCTTAGGTCATCCACTTGAGGGGAAATTGCTACTGTCCTACAAAACTCCGCGCTTGGAGGCTCAACACGTGTCTACAAGAATAAAGTTGCATAGTAGACATCAGCCACTCACGTCCGCTCCTTGTCCACGCCAAGCAGCCACGGAACACCTGCCCTCATCCAGCCAATTAGGTCTCTGCTCGCGGATCGACCATGGCAAACCCTAGTGCCTGATCCAAACCGTCCCCAAAAAGCGATCCAACGGCCCTGATCGTGCGGGTTTTTGAGAGGGTGTCGGGGAAACGACACCTATGGGATCCCAGGGGATCCCTTCTACGGTTGGCGGGGCGTGGAGCTGCGCAAGGAGCAGGTCCACCGATCAACATGAGGGGATTTTTACCCAGGTTCGGCCCGCAAACGATGCGTAAAACCCTAGTCCTGCTTTTGTGTATATTTGGTGTTCTTGAGCTCTTGAACTAGCTGAGGTGCATGCCCATTCCAAAAAGGTCTGAATCCTTCCACAGTACGCCTCGGGCCTCCTTTTATATGTCAAAGGGGTCGCCACAATGGCACACAGGAGGTGGAAAGTATCTACACTGTACAAGTTTATCGCCTGACACCATAGGACAAACGCATTTAATGCGCTGCCTACGTGCCCTCTTGCTTTATCGGGGGCGGCAACAGAGCTCGTCTCGTCCGTCACTGCCTCGCCCTGCTTCGACGCGCGTCCAAGCTGACGAGGCATGCAGCGCCACGCTGGCTGGCTGGCTGCTGTGCTGGTGCGGTGACAGGGTCTTCACGAAGATCTGCATGCCACCACGCAGGTGCTTTGACTAGTTGGCCTAGAAGCTGCATGCCGGCACGCAGGCGCTTGCTTAGTTGGCCTAGAAGCTGCATGCTGCCATGCAGGCGCTTGCCTAGTTGGCGGGCTGGTTGCCGCGTCGGAACGGCCATGGGGCAGCGAAATGTTGTTGGGTGCGGGCCTAGTCACGGTCCCGTAGATGTCCCCGGCAAGGGTCTTGCCGGGGTCTCGCAGGCATGCCCGGCAAGGATCTTGCCGGGGGTCTTCGGCCGTCCCCCGCAAGGATCTTGCCGGGGGTCTTCATCTTCTGGTTCTTAGCTAGACCCGCAGGCCTTTGGTCTTCACAAAGATCTGCATGCCACCACACGGCGTCCCTGAGTCTTGGGCTTGACGTTATCAATGATGTCAGAGCTCTCAGGCTCAAGGATTGCGGTCTCGGTGGTGTGGGGCTATGTAGGCCGCCTCGGCAAGGGTGTTGTCGAGGGAAGCCCATCTTGCCCTTTCGCTCTTCATGCCTCTGGCTTGAGTGCTGCCTTGGCAGCCTCGTACCTTTGCTTCTTCTGCCTCGCCAAGCATGGTCGCAGGTGAGGCTACGACTGCCCGCACACAAGTAAAGGGATACAGAAAGGCCCCTACTTTTGTACATCGATAGGAGCCCCCGGGCCTGGGCCACACATAAACGCGAAGCGTTGTTGGGCCAGGCCCAGAATGGTGCGCGGGTACGCGTGGCAGAATTTTATCCGCAGTAACTTCCTCGCCAGTTGCGCTTCCCCGCGACCCACGTTGGGTGCGTGACGTGGGGGTCGTGCGTGGAACGGTCGCAGCGTGCTTGCGTCACCCTGTGGTGAATAGTAAGAGGTGGCCCGCGTCTTCCCCATATAAAAGAGGAAGCCGCAGGGGCGCGGCTCATTTACAAAGTGGACTTGGGTCGTGGCCTTCATGGCGCCCGCGCCCCACGATCACGGGGTGGAAAACGGTCGTCCCACTCGTCTTCTTAATTCCGGCCCACCCGCCACATGTCCCCCATGCCTCAGGGAGGGTAGGTGGCGGATAAGGAGGGCACGAGCCTTAATGCCGAGGCGGGAAGTCGGTGGTTGCTGATTGGAGCAGCGGGTCGGTCCCGATTCCCTGCGCCTCTGGCGGCCGGATTGGTCGAGTGGGGCGGCCGCCCTTAGGTTGGGGGGCGAGCCTCGGCCCTGCCCCTCTATAAAAAGGGGAGAGGGACAACATCCTTCTGCATTCATCTCCTTCCTTCCTGGCCCCTTTCTTCCACTCGCCATGGTGAGAGGGAACGCCGGCGCTCCAATGGCGGCGACGAGGGCTTCTGCTCGACAGCGTGTTCCCCTCCTCCGGAGTTCACGGCGGCGGAGCCCACTGTGAGAGGAAGAGGGAGGGGGCGAGGCCGAGGCCGCCGTGGCGCTCGGGGGAGAGGAGGACGGGGCGGCGTACCGTCCGCGCTTCCGCCAGTGGCTCCCCCCCAATAGAGGGCCACGTCGGAGACCAGCTTCGCGAGTTCTTCATCAGGCTGTACAAGCCAGTGTGCGGTCACCTCCGCCTCCCCACCCCGTTCGCTCGGGAAATGGAGCTCGACTAGCCACAGGCCTTGAGGCTGCACATGAGGGGCTGCGGGAACAGCAGCATGCGGGTCGACGTCGACTTCCCCGCCCCTTGATACGTCCATTTTGCATCATACTTTTATATTGATATTTATCGCATTATGGGCTGTTATTACACATTATGTCACAATACTTATGCCTATTCTCTCTTATTTTACAAGGTTTATATAAAGAGGGAGAATGCCGGCAGCTGGAATTCTGGGCTGGAAAAGGAGCAAATATTACAGACCTATTCTGCACAACTCCAAAAGTCCTGAAACTCCATGGAAGTTATTTTTGGAATAATAAAAAATATTGAGCGAAGAAAATACCAGAGGGGACCCACACCCTGGGCGCGAGGGTGGGGGGCACGCCCTACCCCCTGGGCGCGCCCCCTGCCTCGTGGGCCTCCTGGTGGCCCTCTGGTGCCCATCTTCTGCTATATGAAGTCTTTCGTCCGAGAAAAATCATAAGCAAGCTTTCGGGACGAGACTCCGCCGCCACGAGGCGGAACCTTGGCGGAACCAATCTAGGGCTCCGGCAGAGCTGTTTTGCCGGGGACACTTCCCTCTGGGAGGGCGAAATCATCGCCATCGTCATCACCAACGCTCCTCTCATCGGGAGAGGGCCAATCTCCATCAACAATTTCACCAGCACCATCTCCTCTCAAACCCTAGTTCATCTCTTGTATCCAATTCTTGTCTCTAAGTCTGGGATTGGTACTTGTAGGTTGCTAGTAGTATTGATTACTCCTTGTAGTTGATGCTAGTTGGTTTATTTGGTGGAAGATCATATGTTCAGATCCTTTATGCATATTAATACTCCTCTGATTATGAACATGAATATGCTTTGTGAGTAGTTACGTTTGTTCCTGAGGACATGTGAGAAGTCTTGCTATTAGTAGTCATGTGAATTTGGTATTTGTTCGATATTTTGATGAGATGTATGTTGTCTCTCCTCTAGTGGTGTTATGTGAACGTTGACTACATGACACTTCACCATTGTTTGGGCCTAGAGGAAGGCATTGGGAAGTAATAAGTAGATGATGGGTTGCTAGAGTGACAGAAGCTTAAACCCTAGTTTATGCGTTGCTTCGTAAGGGGCTGATTTGGATCCATATGTTTCATGCTATGGTTAGGTTTACCTTAATACTTCTTTTGCAGTTGCGGATGCTTGCAATAGGGGTTAATCATAAGTGGGATGCTTGTCCAAGAAAGGACAACACCCAAGCACCGGTCCACCCACATATCAAATTATCAAAGTACCGAACGCGAATCATATGAACGTGATGAAAACTAGCTTGACGATAATTCCCATGTGTCCTCGGGAGTGCTCTTCTCTATATAAGAATTTGTCCAGGCTTGTCCTTTGCTACAAAAAGGATTGGGCCATCTTGCTGCACTTTATTTACTTTTGTTACTTGTTGCTCGTTACAAATTATCTTATCACAAAACTATCTGTTACCTATAATTTCAGTGCTTGCGGAGAATACCTTGCTGAAAACCGCTTATCATTTCCTTCTGCTCCTCGTTGGGTTCGACACTCTTACTTATCGAAAGGACTACGATAGATCCCCTATACTTGTGGGTCATCACCCCTCATGTTATGTATCTTCGCCGCGGGTGGAAGACCGTTGCCCGTGCCCATAGCCTGTCAGAGGGGCACGTTCTCCATTTCAAATTAATGGAGAACGGCCTGCTCTCCGTCAAGGTCTTCGGGCACTTGGGAACCCACTTAGGGTGCTGCGCGGAGAGCTCCACCGACAACAAAACTTCCTCCTCGGGCAAAAGTGGCGAGGAGGGTAGCGACATCGATGACGAGGGTAGCAGGCGGGAGGACGCCGATTCCGACTCCGGATGACTATCAGCGGCACCACCGTCATCTGCATCGCCCTCCTCCCTCGGCCACGCGCCTTGTCGAGGGTCATCCCCGCCATGCTCTCCATCGGCACATTCCCTGTCACCCCTTCTTTGCCTTCACCTGCCGCACCTGGGAGGAAAGGGACAGGAACGGAGATGGCGAGGCACTTATCTTTCTTTTTTAGCTTGTAGGCACTTGCCAAATCTTAATTTCTAAATAATGTAATCTCTCGAACCCATGCCTGTGTCCCGTAACATTCGTGCTTGTATCAGCATGTCAATGAAAAAGACCAGCCTTGCCGGGAACCCGTGCATGTATCCGTCCATGCAGAGGGGAAATTCCCCCTTAATGCAAATAAACGAGTCCTGCTGGTGCCCTGTGTGCCTGACGGAGAATCACATCTGCCGGGTTACAGACAAAGGATCCAGCCCCTCATCGATCTTCTTTTAGCAAGGGCTACTACGACCATTCCGACCGAAGCAGTGTTCGGGCTAGGGATGGGAGCACCCTAGTTTAAAAGAGAGTGGCGAGGTTTTCTAATGCACAAGCCACAGGTTACGAACATGAATGGGCAAGAGGTAAACTTTATCTGTTTGGTTTGCTAGGGATCGTCGTGCCGGGCAGCCTTCTCAACTTCTTGCCGGAGCCGGGTCCTTGGCGAGATCGAGCGTCCTTGCCGCGGCTGGAAAGAAGAGAGGGCGGGAGCATGGAACCTTGGCGGTCCATTAACATTTGTCGGAATCAAAAAGCAGTACAATATCTTGGACAAGCATGTATATACGTATATACATAAACATGGAAATCAACGGGAAACTGTACATACTAAGGGCTTTCTTTCCCTGGCTGCGCACAGGGTCTGCGCCTGGCTTTGTACATAGGGTTACATGCCTTGCCGGCAAGGCTAGTACAAAAGGGGGTTCTCGGGGCTCCCGGCAACCGCGCCTTAGGGGTAAAACTTGCGAAGATGTTTGATATTCCAGGAATTTCTCACCGGAATGCTATCTTCGGTCTCGAGGCGGACTGCGCCGGGCCTGGTGACTCGTATTACCCGATAAGGGCCTTCCCACTTTGGCTTCAACTTGTTTGAACTCTTGGCGGATTGGATTCGCCGAAGAACAAGGTCGCCTTCCTCAAGGCTTCGGGCGTGAACCTTGCGGCTATGGTAGCGGCGCAAGGCTTGCTGGTAGCGACCGGCTCGCACAACAGCCTGAAGACGATCTTCCTCAAGGAGCGTTGCATCATCTTGGTGCAACTGCTCTTGCTCAAGCTCATCATAAGCGAGCACTCAAGGTGACCCATGTATGAGTTCCGTGGGGAGAACCGCTTCTGCCCCGTATACCAGGGCAAAGGGTGTCTGGCCAGTGACTCGATTTGGTGTCGTTCTGATCGACCAAAGAACCGTTGGCAACTCATCAATCCAGCGCCTTCTGCACTTGTGTAGCCTGTTAAAAGTTCTGGTCTTGAGGCCTCGCAACACTTCTGCATTCGCCCTCTCAACCTGGCCGTTACTTCTAGGATGAGCAACAGAAGCAAAACAAACCTTGCCGCCGAGGTCTTGGATATACTGCATGAAGGTGTGGCTCGTGAACTGCGTGCCGTTGTCAGTGATGACTTTATTCGGCACACCAAAATGGCAGACTAGACCCTTGAAGAACTTCACGGCTGATTGTGTTGTCACCTTTCTCACCGGTTCCACTTCCGGCCACTTTGTGAACTTGTCGATCGCGACGTACAAGTACTCAAAGCCCCCGACAGCACGGGGAAAGGGGCCCAGTATGTAGAGCCCACAGACCGAAAATGGCAAGGAAAGAGGGATTGTTTGAAGGGCTTGGGCTGGCTGATGAAGCTTTTTTGAATGGAAAACTGGCACGCTTCACACTTGGTTACTAGTGCAGTTGCATCCTGGAGAGCGGTGGGCCAGAAGAAACCTTGCCGGAACACTTTGCCGGCAAGGGCTCTTGACCCTATGTGGGAGCCACACATGCCTCCATGTATCTCTGCCAACAGCTTCAGTCCGTCCTCCTGAGGAATGCACTTCAATTTCACGCTGTTCGGTCTCCTTCTGTATAGGGCATCATCCACAAACTGGTACATGCTGGACCGTCGGGAAACTTTCTCTGCCTCTTCCTGTTCCTCAGGGAGTTCCCCTGTTTGGAGGAAACGGACGGTGTGTTGCGCCCATGCCGGAGCCTGGGGCTCGACGGCAAGGACTAAAGGCTCATCTTTGGCCGTGGGGGTGGCTGCCTCTACGGCCAGGGCTTGGGGCCCTACCGGAGGTTGCTGCTTCCCGGCAAGCTTGGGGTACCTGGCAACTTCCTTGCCGACGGCTCCTGGGAGCTCAGCGGGAAAGTACTTGCCGGGGCCCGCCTTCCTTCGCTTGTTCTGTCCCGCTGAGGGCTCAATGGATGGCTGGGTTAATTAAGCACAAAGGTACTTGGCTCCACAGGCAACTTGAGGGCAGCGCGTTTCGACAGGTCGTCGGCAATGTTGTTCTCTGCTCGGGGAACATGCTCTGCTTGTAGACCATCAAAACGCTCCTCCAACTTCCTCACTTCATCCACATAGGCCTCCATCAACAGGCTCTGGTAATCCTTGTTAACTTGCTTGACGACAAGCTGTGAATCACCCCTGACAATGAGCTTCCTAATTCTGAGGTCTGCCGTGATCCTGAGACCAGCAAGCAATCCCTTGTACTCAGCAGTATTGTTCATCGATTTTTCTCGGGGAAAGTGCATTTGGACTACGTACTTGAGGTGCTCTCCGGTGGGTGCAATGAGTAGCATGCCGGCACCAGCACCTTGCAGCGAGAAAGCTCCATGAAAGTACATAATCCAATCATGGCTTGTCTCCTTGTTGGGAAGGGTAGTTTCTTGAATTTCTTCATCGGGCATTGAGGTCCATTCTGCTATGAATTCTGCCAAGGCTCAGCTCTTGATTGTTGAAGTACTTTCAAACTTGAGGCCAAAGCTTGACAGTTCCAACGCCCACTTGATACGTCTCCAACGTATCTATAATTTTTGATTGTTCCATGCTATTATATTATCTGTTTTGGATGTTTAATGGGCTTTAATATACTCTTTTATATTATTTTTGGGACTAACCTATTAACCGAAGGCCTAGTGCAAACTGCTGTTTTTTTTGCCTATTTCAGTGTTTCGCAGAAAAAGAATATCAAACGGAATCCAAACGGAATGAAACCTTCGCGATGATCTTTCTTGGAACAAACGCAATCCAGGAGACTTGGAGTGGAAGTCAGAGACGCAACAAGGTGGCCATGAGCCTGGATGGCGCGCCCAAGGGTGGTAGGCGCGCCCCCACCCTCGTGGGCCCCTCGTAGCTCTACCGACCTACTTCTTTCGCCTATATATACTCTTATACCCTGAAAACATCCAGGGGAGCCACAAAACCACTTTTCCACCGCCGCAACCTTCTGTACCCGTGAGATCCCATCTTGGGGCCTTTTCCGGCGATCTGCCGGAAGGGGATTCGATCACGAAGGGCTTCTACATCAACACCATAGCCTCTCCGATGATGTGTGAGTAGTTTACCACAGACCTTCGGGTTCATAGTTATTAGCTAGATGGCTTCTTCTCTCTCTTTGGTTCTCAATACAAAGTTCTCCTCGATGTTCTTGGAGATCTATTCGATGTAATACTTTTTGCGGTGTGTTTGCCGAGATTCGATGAATTGTGGGTTTATGATCAAGATTATCTATGAACAATATTTGATTCTTCTCTGAATTCTTATATGCATGATTTAATATCTTTGCAAGTCTCTTCGAATTATCAGTTTAGTTTGGCCTACTAGATTGATCTTTCTTGCAATGGGAGAAGTGCTTAGCTTTGGGTTCAATCTTGCGGTGTTCGATCCCAGTGACAGAAAGGGAACCAACACGTATTGTATTGTTGCCATCGAGGATAAAAAGATGGGGTTTATATCATATTGCTTGATTTTATCCCTCTACATCATGTCATCTTGCCTAATGCGTTACTCTGTTCTCATGAACTTAATACTCTAGATGCATGCTGGATAGCGTTTGATGTGTGGAGTAATAGTAGTAGATGCAGAATCGTTTCGGTCTACTTGAGACGGACGTGATGCCTATGTTCATGATCATGCCTAGATATTCTCATAACTATGCGCTTTTCTATCAATTGCTCGGCAGTAATTTGTTCACCCACCGTAATATATGCTATCTTGAGAGAAGCCACTAGTGAAACCTATGGCCCCCGGGTCTACTTTACGTCATATAAGTTTGCAATCTACAATTCTAGTTTACTATTTATTTTGCAATCTTTATTTTCCAATCTATACAACAAAAATACCAAAAATATTTATCTTATTATATTTATCAGATCTCACTTTTGCAAGTGGCCGTGAAGGGATTGACAACCCCTTTATCGCGTTGGTTGCAAGGTTCTTGATTGTTTGTGCAGGGACTAGCTGATTTGCGTGTAGTCTCCTACTGGATTGATACCTTGGTTCTCAAAAACTGAGGGAAATACTTATGCTACTTTGCTGCATCACCCTTTCCTCTTCAAGGGAAAACCAACGCATGCTCAAGAGGTAGAACCACTCCACAATCCTCCCAGTTGCATCCGGGTTGTGCAAGATTCGTTGCAAAGGGAGGCGGGTGATGACGGTGATCTCATGCGCTTGGAAATAGTGACGCAGCTTTCTCGAGGCCATAAGGAGGCTGAAAAGTAGCTTCTGTATACCTGAATATCTTGATCTAGCCCCCTGCAAGAGGGAACTAGCAAAATAAACCGGGTGCTGCATCACCTTCTTCTTCTGTTCGGCTTCGCCCACTTGCGTAGACTCTGTCTTGCCGGGGGCTCTGCCTTGCCGGCATCAGGCCTTGCCGGGGAATGCTCCGGTCCATCATCCGATGGCTCCGCCGCTGCCGCTACTTCTTCCGCAAGCTCTCTCTGTGCCACTAGCGCAGCACTGACCACTTGATTCTTCGCTGCTAGATATAGCAGCAACGGCTCTTGCGGCTTAGGCGCGACTAGTATTGGCGTGGAGGAGAGGTACCTCTTCAAATCTTGCAGCGCTGCCTCTGCCTCGGAGTCCATTTCATTGGACCCGCCTTTTTCAAAACTTTGAAAAAGGGGAGGGCGCTCTTAACAGATTTGGAGATGAACCTACTTAGAGCAGCAACGCAGCCGGCGAGCCTACGGACGTCTTTGACCCATCTTGGCGCCTCAATCTGCTCAACCGCTTTGATCTTGTCAGGATTTGCAAATGTTTCTTCCAGATCCCGCACGAGCGTGGCCTTGTCCTTGGTTTTGACCACTATATCATCCATATAAGATTCCATATTTCTATGCAGCCGGGGCTCAAAACCAATTTGGGCTGCTTGGGCAAATGTCGAACCAGCGCTTTTCAACCCGAAAGGCATCCGCACAAAACAGTACGTGCCGCATGGGGTGATGAACGCAGTCTTTTCTTCATCTTCCTTCATCATGAAGATCTGGTGGTATCCTGAGTAGGCGTCGAGGAACGACAACAGGTCGCACCCAGCAGTGGAGTCCACTATCTGGTCAATGCGTGGCAGAGGGAAAGGATCCTTCGGATAGGCTTTATTGATATTTGTATAGTCAATACACAGCCTCCATTTCCGATTTGCCTTACGCACCACCACTGGATTGGCCAACCACGTGGGGTGGAGCACTCCTCTGACCAAGTCTGCCGCCTCCAACTTCCTGATCTCCTCGATGATGAACTCTTGTCACTCCAAAGCTTGCTTCCTGACCTTCTGCTTGACGGGCCGCGCATGGGGACAGACAGCAAGGTGGTGCTCAATCACCTCCCTGGGAACGCCGGGGATGTCGGATGATTGCCATGCAAACACGTCGACATTCGCCCGCAGGAAGGCGACGAGCGCGCTTTCCTATTTGCTCTCAAGGGTGGAGCTTATGGTAAAAGCTCCACCCGTGCCATCCTCTCTGACGGGGACCTTCTTGGTTTCTGGTGGGGCCGCCTTGGACCTCTTGCTCCCGCTGGCTGAACTCTCTGGCACGTCCCCAACGGGAACGCGGCACTCCAAAGAGGCTCCACCCGTGCTTTCCAACGCGGCGCTCCGGAGGGGGCGCAAGAGTCCTTGCCGGGGTCAGAAGTCTTGTCGAAAGGGGCCTTGCTGGCAGGGGAAGAGGCCTTGCCGGTTTTCTTCCCTCCCGGGTTCTCAGCGGCAGGAACAGGTGCCTTGGCGGCAGTCGCTTTAACTGCCTCCCGGTAAAGCTAGTCGGCGCAGATGAGCGCGTCTTTCCTACCAGAGGGGACGGTGATGATGCTCATTGGCCCGGGCATCTTCAACGTGTTGTAGGAGTAATGTGATGCCGCCATAAACTTGGCCAGCGCTGGGCGGCCGAGGATCCGATTATAAGGCAAGGGGATCTTGGCAACATAAAAAACGATCTTCTCCGTCCTATGGTTCAGCTCGCCTCCAAATGTAATGGGCAACGCAATCTTACCTTTCGGCTGACTCCTCCCCGGGTTGACCCCTTGAAACGTGCCCGTCTCCTCGAGATCTCCATCGGGGATTTGCAGCCTCTCGATCACGGCGGGCAAGATCAAGTTCAGACCGGCCCCACCATCAACTAGCACTTTCGTCACCTTGAGGTTGCGTATTCTTGGTGAAACCAACAACGGCGAACACCCGACCGCAGTTGTGCGATCAGGGAGATCCTCGGTGTCAAAAATGATAGGCGTGCTGGACCACTTCAGTGGCCTCTGGGCATCGAACGATGGCTCCGCCGCAGTGACTTCACACGCCCACTGCTTCAGCTGGCGGTGAGAGGTGTGCAACGAGGCGCCCCCGTCGACGCACATGGCCTCCATAGCTTTCTGGAACTCGTGCTCGCCGGACTCGTCGTCCTCATCATGATCATCATCTCCCTCCTTCTTGTCGCGGCCCTGAGCGGGCCTCTCTTGTTGATTATCCTTATCGCGGCGACCTCCTCGACCGCCACGCTTCTTGCCGGACGCTTCAGCACCATCCTGGCCCTTCTCCTTATCGCGCCTCTCATACTCGGCTTTCTGCTTCTCCGCAAGCAGCTCAACCCGCCGGCAATTCTGGAGGTCATGGCCCTTGGTGCGATGGATCTTGCAGTACTATTTGTCGGAGCCTCCCGGCTTGTCGGCAGCCACCAAGGCTCGGCAGGCGGCGCACCCGGCAACTTCTTTGCCGGGGTCGTCAACCTTGGCCTTCTTGGCGGGGCCGGGGTCGCCGGATCCCTCGACGGCAAGCACGGTCTTGCCCTTACGCTTCCTGTTGCGGCGTCGGCCCTTCTTTGCCGGGGCGACGGCGTCTTCGTCCGTGGAGTCGGTTTCCGCACCGGCATCTTCGCCGGGGTACTTCCTCCCTTCTTCAGCCCGAGTGCATCTATCGGCCAGAGCATAAAGATCGGCTACATCCTTAACCTTGTTCATCGCTAGCTCCTCGCGCATCTTGCGGTTGCGCACATTCTGATGGAATGCATTGATGACAGCAGCGGGATGAACATCTGGGATGTTGTACTGCACACGACTGAACCTTTGTATGTACTTGCGCAGGGTTTCGCCGTCCTTCTGGGGGATGACATGCAAATCACTTGCCTGGCTAGGAGCTTGGTGGCCTCCGGTAAAGGCGCCAAAAAAACTCGTGGCACAGATCCGACCAAGAAGAAATGGAATCCACTGGAAGGTGCATCAACCATGACATGACGTTGGGCTTAAGTGCCAACGGGAAGTAGTTGGCAAGCACCTTGTCGCCGCGAGCCCCGGCAGCTTGCATCGCGATAGTGTAGATGCTGATGAACTCCGATGGGTGAGTCTTGCCGTTGTACTTTTCTCCGACCTCATGCTTGAATGTGTGGTGGGTGGGCCACTGGAACTGCCACAACTCACGGGTAAAGGCTGGACAACCCACCTCGTAAGGTAGGTCACCCGAACCTCCCGGCGCTGGGCGGTCCATAGTGGGCCCGGCACGCCTATCTGACTGATGGAGCGCTTCCCGCCGCCGCTTAGTGGTCCAGCGTCTTCCTGAGCTCGCTCCCGAAGAACCTGATGTTGGTCGCAGTGGGCTCATGGGTCAGACGACACTGTGGAAACGTTGTCGCGGCGTCGCCTCGACGAGCCGGCGGCTGCCGTTGCTGGCGTGGGGAGGAGAGTGCACCGTGGTTGCAGCGTCTCCGGTCCTCCCACCACCGGCGTGCACCGGCTCGACAGAGCGCCGGCCCAAGGGTCCCGCCGGTCGCGGCTCGTCTTTATTAGCAAAGCTGATGAGGCTCCTAATGGTAGCTCTCCACTCGTCGAGCTTCTCCGCGGCAGGAGGGAAGTCGAGGAGCAGTTGCACGCGCGCCAATGCTTCCGCTGGCATGGGTGGTGGCAAAAGCTGCGTGGACCATGACGCGCTCCGACTTCTAACCACGTTAGAAGGAGCTCTATCACGGTCCCGCGGTTGCGCGCCATTTCCGCCAGCGTCCGGGCGCGCATGCTGGCCCGGTGCATCTCGGGAGTGACGCAAAGGGCTCTTCTCGCGGCAGCACCCTGGGGCACCAACATCGCGGCGTTGCTCGCCATGTGCAGACTGGGAAGACCATGGCACGAGCGCCGGCTGGGGCGTCCTAGAGGTCGCCGCGCCGCCCGTGGGCCGCATGGCCCCGCCCCTGGACCCAGCGGCGTGTGGATCGTCGTGTTGGGCACGAACGACGCCGCTCGCCTGGCTCCGATTGCCAGAGTGTCGTGGATGCTCGCGGGCCATGCATCCGCCACCGTCCGCGGCTGCCCCGTCGCCCGCCTGCGTCGGTACGGGCGGTCCGGCTCTAGACGATCCGATCGCTGTGATCCCCTTCTTCTTGGGGGCCATCGCGATGATGAAGTCGACGCGCTAACCTTTAGACCAGATTTTCATAGCCTCATCGCCCCCTACCTGGCGCACCAAAGGTGTCGGGAAACGGCACCTATGGGATCCCAGGGGATCCCTTCTATGGTTGGCGGGGCGTGGAGCTGCACAAAGAGCAGGTCCACCGATCAACGCGAGGGGATTTTTACCCAGGTTCGGGCCACAAACGATGCGTAAAACCCTAGTCCTGCTTTTGTGTATATTTGGTGTTCTTGAGATCTTGAACTAGCTGCGGTGCATGCCCAGTCCAAAAAAGTCAGAATCCTTCCACAGTACGCCTCGGGCCTCCTTTTATATGTCAAAGGGGTCGCCACAATGGCACACAGGAGGTGGAAAGTATCTATAGTGTACAAGTTTATTGCCTGACACCGTAGGACAAACTCAATTAATGCGCTGCCTATGTGCCCTCTTGCTTTATCAGGGGCAGCAACAGAGCTCGTCTCGTCCGTCGCCGCCTCGCCCTGCTTCGACGCGCGTCCAAGCTGACGAGGCATGCAACGCCACGCTGGCTGGCTGGCTGCTGTGCTGGTGCGGTGACAGGGTCTTCACGAAGATCTGCATGCCACCACACAGGTGCTTTGACTAGTTGGCCTAGAAGCTGCATGCCGCCACACAGGCGCTTGCTTAGTTGGCCTAGAAGCTGCATGCTGCCATGCAGGCGCTTGCTTAGTTGGCGGGCTAGTTGCCACGTCGGAATGGCCATGGGGCAGCGAAACATTGGTGGGTGCGGGCCTAGCCGCGGTCCCGCAGATGTCCCCGACAAGGGTCTTGCCGGGGTCTTGCAGGCGTCCTCGGCAAGGATCTTGCCGGGGGTCTTCGACCGTCCCCGGCAAGGATCTTGCCGGGGGTCTTCGTCTTCTGGTTCCTAGCTAGACCCCCAGACCTTTGGTCTTCACAAAGATCTGCATGCCACCACGCGGGCGTCCCTGAGTCTTGGGCTTGACGTTGTTGATGGTGTCAGAGCTCTCAGGCTCAGGGATGGCGGCCTCGCTGGTGTGGGGATGGTCGCCCCGGCAAGGGTGTTGCCGGGGGAAGCCCATCTTGCCCTTTCGCTCTTCATGCCACTGGCTTGAGTGCTGCCTTGCAGTCTCGTACCTTTGCTTCTTCTGCCTCACCAAGCATGGTCGCAGGTGAGGCTACGTCTGCCCGCGCACAAGTAAAGGGGTACAGAAAGGCCCCTACTTTTGTACACCGACAGAGGGGTTTGAGTGGTTTGAGGGCTAGGGTTGAGCATAACTAATAAAAAATCAAAAAATATGAAACTTACGCACATCATCGTTTTATGTTACTAAGTTGCTAGGAAAAATAAGAAACCATGATTACGAATATTTTCATGAAATTGCCTTCACAGAACTTAGCTATCACAGACAAGGTTGCATGGTTTTCAAGGGGAATGAGGTAGGGTTTAGGGTTAACCATGGCATAGTTTGTCCAAACGATCCCATATTGGGCATAGACCATATATTTGCACACTAGGGTGTTAAGGATTTTTTGAGCTCATTTAGAGAAGTTCAAAAAAATGCTTAGAAATAAGGCTGTTTACCCTAGCTTTAGAAATAAGGATTTTTTGAGCTCATTTTTCATGAATATGAGTTTTACTTCACAAAAGTGCTCGGGTTGATCACCTAATGTTCATAAAACATGAGAATGCACTGGAACACCAATATACATCAAAGTACAAATTTGAAAGTGCCCCAAATTTAGAAGTTGACTCAAATTTGGAATATGACACCTAGTTTTCAAAGTACAACACACATCAAAATACAAGTAGCATTACATCACACAAAATGAGACTCATAGACTAATAGTTTTCACTTCTTCTTCTTACGACAACTTGCTTTTGATTTCACAGCACGAAGCTCACGAATGGTCTTGGTTTTCTTCATCGGACTAGCTGTAATAGTTTTAGTTTCCAGCACAACAACTCGATTAGCTTCAATATGTAATGTTTCAGCAACTAGGGGCTGACCTACATGCTTCCTCCTGACAAAACAGCATGTCATTTGGTTAGTAATTAAAAAAAGCCAAATAAAAAACATCACAAACATGAACATACTTTGCCCTTTTAGGAGTGTAACAACATTTTGGAGATCCTTTTCGGTGCCCAAGTTCCTGGCCCAACTTGCATCTATTTTTGATATCTTTTTGGGACCTTTTAGGCTTTGCATATTTCTCTCCCTTCTTACTACTCTCACCTTTCTCAAATAGTGCCTTGAATGTACTCGCCTTAGGCCTGCCAGCTTTTCTTTTTGCTAAGGGAGGACACATGGAAAATTCAATTTCCACTTCACTCCACTGAGAATGATCTGTATGTGCTGGAATTGGAGCTGCATACGCAGCCTTGAATCTTGCTACTGAGTAATATTCATGGAAATGTTGGTGCATGTTTATATTGGGGCGGGAGGCCAAGAAAAGCATGGCATGCTCACATGGTTTCCTAGTGTGTTGCCACTCGAGGCAAATGCTACTTCTTGAGCTTGCGTTGGTTTTTCCCTTGAAGAGGAAAGGGTGATGCAGCAAAGTAGAGATAAGTATTTCCCTCAATTAAGAACCAAGGTATCAATCCAGTAGGAGGAACACATAAGTCTCCAATGATAACACCTACACAAACAAACAAATACTTGCACCCAACGCGATAAAGGGGTTGTCAATCCCTTCACAGTTACTTGCAAGGATGAGATCTGATAGAGATAGGTATAAAAGATAAATAAAAGTGTAAAATAAAGTAAAGGTAAATAAATTGCAGCAAGGTATTTTTGGGTTTTTGGTTTTGTAGATTTGAAAATAATATGATAAGAATAGACCCCGGGGCCATAGTTTTCACTAGAGGCTTCTCTCTTGAAAGAGCGCATACGGTGGGTGAACAAATTACAGTTGAGCAATTGATAGAAAAGCGAATAATTATGACGACATGTAAGGCAATGATCATGAATATAGGCATCATGTCCGTGATAAGTAGACCGACTCCTGCCTGCATCTACTACTATTACTCCACACATGGACCGCTATCCAGCATGCATCTAGTGTATTAAGTTAACAAGAATGGAGTAACGCCTTAAGCAACATGACATGATGTAGATGGATATATCCAATCGATATGAATAAACCCCACCTTTTATCCACACAAATACGTGTCATGTCCCCTTCTATCACTAGGATTGAGCACCGCAAGATTGAACCCATTACAAAGCACCTCTCCCATTGCAAGAAAAATCAATCTAGTTGGCCAAACCAAATCAATAGATCGGAGAGAAATACAAAGCTATCTTAATCATGCTTAAAAGAGTTCAAAGAAGACTCAAATAATATTCTTAGATAATCTGATCATAAACCCACAATTCATCGGATCTCAACAAACGCACCGCAAAAGAAGATTACATTGAACAGATCTCCAAGAACATCGAGGAGAACATTGTATTGAAGATCAAAGAGAGAGAAGAAGTCATCTAGCTACTAGCTACGAACCCGTAGGTCTGTGGTAAACTACTCACACATCATCGGAAGGACAACAAGGTTGATGTAGAGGCCCTCCGTGATCGAATCCCCCTCTGGCAGAGTACCAGAACAGGTCTCCAAATGGGATCTCACGAGGACAAAAACTTGCGGCGGCAGAAAAGTATTCTTTTTGTGCCCTCTGGTATACAGGGAATATTTGGGTATTTCTTTTATGGAGCTAAGATTAGGGTTAGAGGTGCCACGGTGGGCCCACAAGCTCATAGGCGCCTCCGCTAGGGCGCGCCTGATGAGCTTGTGGCTCATCTGTGGCCCTTTTGGCCTCCTCCCGAAGCTTCCTATGTGTCTTCTGGTCCAAGAAAAATCGTCAAAAAGTTTCATTCTGTTTGGTTTTGTAAGAGACAAAAACAAGGAAAAAACATCAACTGGCACGGGGCACTAGGTTAATAGGTTAGTCCCAAAAAATGATATAAAATAGCATAATAATGCATATAAAACATCCAAGATGGATAATATAATAGCATGGAACAATAAAAAATTATAGATACATTGGAGACGTATCAAGCATCCCCAAGCTGAATTCCTACTCGTCCTCGAGTAGGTAAATGATAAAAACAGAAATTTTGATGTGGAATGCTACCTAACATGTTTATCATGTAATCTGTCTTTATGTGGTATGAATATTCAGATCCATAAGATTCAAAACAAAAGTTTAATATTGACATAAAAACAATAATACTTCAAGCATACCAAAAGCAATCATGTCTTCTCAAAATATCATGGCTAAAGAAAGTTATGCCTACAAAATCATATAATCTTGTCATGCTCTGTCTTCATAACACAAAGTATTTGTCATGCACAACCCTGATGACAAGCCAAGCAATTGGTTCATACTTTTGACGTTCTTAAGCTTTGTCAACTTGCACGCAATACATGAGCGTGAGCCATGGATATAGCACTATAGGTGGAATAGAATATGATGGTGGAGGTTGTGTGGAGAAGACAAAAAAGGAGAAAGTCTCACATCGACGAGGCAAATTAATGGGCTATGGAGATGCCCATCAATTGATGTCAATGCAAGGAGTAGGGATTGCCATGCAACGGATGCAGTAGAGCTATAAGTGTATGAAAGCTCAAAAGAGAACTAAGTGGGTGTGCATCCAACTTGCCTGCTCGTGAAGACCTAGGGCATTTGAGGAAGCCCATCATTGGAATATACAAGACAAGTTCTATAATGAAAAATTCCCACTAGTAATATATGAAAGTGTCAAAATAGGAGACTCTCTATCATGAAGAACATGGCGCTACTTTGAAGCATAAGTGCGGAAAAGGATGGTAACATTGTCCCTTCTCTCATTTTCTCTCGTTTTTTCTTTTCTCTTTTTTTGGGCTCTTTGGCTTTTTTTTTATTTTAGGCTCTTTGGGCTCTTTGTATTTATTTAAGTCCGGAGTCTCATCCCGACTTGTGGGGGAATCATAGTCTCCATCATCCTTTTCTCACATGGGACAATGCTCTAATAATGATGATCATCACACTTTCATTTACTCACAACTCAAGAATTACAACTCGATACTAGAACGAAGATATGACTCTATATGATGCCTCGTGCATTGATCATGCAAAGCAATATGACAATCATGGTATGTGTCATAATAAAACGGAACGATGGAAGTTGTTGTTGGGAAACGTTTCATGGAAAACAAAAAAAATTCTATGCACACGCGAGATCTATCCATGGAGATGCATAGCAACGAGAGGGGACAGTGTGTCTACATACCCTCATAGACCGTAAGCGGAAGCGTTTAACAACGTGGTTGATGTAGTCGAACTTCTTTGTGTTCTAACCGATCGAGCACCGAACGTACGACACCCCTACGTTCAGCACATGTTCAGCTCGATGACGTCCTCCGCCTTCTTGATCCAGCAAGACAGCGAGGTAGTGGATGAGTTTCGACAACACGACGGCATGGTGACGGTGAAGCTATCTCCGCAGGGCTTCGCCCAAGCACTACGAAAATATGACCAGGGGTGTAAACGATGGAGGGGGGGCGTCGCACACGGCTAAGACAATGTTCTTGTTGTGCTAGGCGCCCCCTCCCCCCCCCACACACATATATATATGTGTGGGGGGGTGGAGGGAGCAGCCAGGAGGCGCCCCAAGTAGGCCGAATCCTACTTGGGGTCCCCCCCAAAGTGGCGCCCCCTTCCTTGTATAAGTGCGGGAGGAAGGAAGGAGGAGGTGGCGCTCCCTTCCTTTCTCCCCCGAGGAGGGAAAGGCGGGAGGGGCCACTCCTTCTCCTTTCCTTCCCCTAGGGCTAGCCAACCAAGGGAAGGGGAGCACCAGCCCCCTTTTGGGCTGGCCTGTCCCCTCCTTTTGCCCATAAGGCCCATACACTTGCCGGGGGTGCCCGGAACCCCTTCCGGTGACCCGATGAGTACCCGGTGCACTCAGAAACACTTCCAGTGTCCAAATACTATCGTCCTATATATCAATATTTACCTCTCGACCATTTAGAGACTCCCCGTCATGTCCGTGATCTCATCCGGGACTCCGAACAACATTCAGTCACCAAATCATATAACTCATATAACACTATATTGTCAACGAACGTTAAGCGTGCGGACCCTACGGGTTCGAGAACTATGTAGACATGACCGAGACACCTCTCCGGTCAATAATCGATAGCGGAACTTGGATGCCCATATTGGCTCCTACATATTCTACGCAGATCTTTATCAGTCGAACCGTTATGACAACATACGTAATTCCCTTTGTCCATCGGTGTGTTACTTGCCATAGATTTGATCGTCAGTATCTTCAGGCCTAGTTCCATCTTATTACCGGCAAGTCTCTTTACTCGTTCCTTAATACATCATCTCGTAACTAACTCATTAGTTACTTTGTTTGCAAGGCTTCTTATGATATGTATTACCGAGAGGGCCCAGAGATACCTCTCCCATACTCAGAGTGACAAATCCTAATCTCTATCTATGCCAACTCAACAAACACCTTCGGAGATACCTGTAGATCATCTTTATGATCACCCAGTTATGTTGTGACGTTTGATAGCACACAAGATATTCCTCCGGTATCCGGGAGTTGCATAATCTCATAGTCGAAGGAATATGTATTTGACATTAAGAAAGCAATAACAATAAACTGAACGATCAATATGCTAAGCTAACAGATGGGTCTTGTCCATCACATCATTCTCCTAATGATGTGATCCCGTTATCAAATGACAACACATGTCTATGGTTAGGAAACCTTAACCATCTTTGATCAATGAGCTAGTCTAGTAGAGGCTTACTAGGGACACGGTATTTGTTTATGTATTCACTCATGTATTTAAGTTTCCGATCAATACAATTCTAGCATGAATAATAAACCTTTATCATGAATAAGGAAATATAAAATAACAACTTTATTATTGCCTCTAGGGCATATTTCCTTCAGTCTCCCACTTGCACTAGAGTCAATAATCTAGTTCACACCGCCATGTGATTAACACCCATAGTTAACATCACCATGTGACCAACACCCAAAGAGTTTACTAGAGTCATTAATCTAGTTCACATCACCATGTGATTAACACCCAAAGAGTACTAAGGTGTGATCATGTTTTTCTTATGAGAGAAGATTAGTTGACGGGTCTGTCACATTCAGATCCATATGTATTTTGCAAATTTCTATGTCTACAATGCTCTGCATGGAGCTACTCTAGCTAATTGCCCCCACTTCCAATATGTATCCAGATTGAGACTCATATTCATCCGAATCGGTATCAAAGCTTGCATCGACGTAACTCTTTATGATGAACTCTTTATCACCTCCATAACCGAGAAATATTTCCTTAGTTCTCTTAGGTTACTAAGGATAATTTTGACCGCTATTAGTGAATCTACTCCTGGATCACTATTGTACCCCCTTGCCAAACTCATGGAAAGGTACACAATAGGTATGGTACACAACATGGCATACTTTATAGAACCTATGGCTGAGGCATAGGGAATGACTTTAATTCTCTCTCTATCTTCTGTCGAGGTCGGGCTTTGAGTCATACTCAACTTCACACCTTATAACACAGGAAAGAACTCTTTCTTTGATTGATCTTGTCGGGGATATATCCCGCGGTATGACCTGGCCAGACTTGGCGACTCACCAGAGACCTGGCCAGACTTGGCGATTCACCAGAGACCTGGCTAGAGCTTGGCGACTCACTGGTGATCCGCCCGAACATGGCGATTCACAGGTAACCTGCCTGGACATTGTGACTCACTGGAGACCCGGCGGGCGGATCAGACGGACGACAAGGCCCAAGGCCCAGCAGGCTGGCTTATACTCTGGTGGGCCGGCTTAAGGAGAAAGGGATGACGAATATTTCCTTTACGAGGAAGCAAGACCCGGACTTGTATTCAACTTGTAAGAAAAGATAGACTAGTCCTAGTCCTACTAGGACTCCGCATGTAACCCGCCCCTCTAACTTATATAAGGAGGGGCAGGGCACCCCAAAGAGGGACAAGCAACAAGAAACAATCTCTAGGGCTAGACACAAAGAGCCGGCCTACCGGCGACTCTCTCATGAGCATAATGAGACCTAGCCACAAACAGCATGTAGGGTTATTACCGGATGATGTTTCCCGAGGCCCGAAGTTGTCTAAATCCTTGTCTTGTGTTGCGTCTCTCGATTCCGCCCAACCACTCTCAAGCTACCGCATAGATGCGTTGGCCTCGCGACTAAGTCCTCACACTAGGACATCTGTCGTGACAATTCCACGACAGTTGGCGCCCACCGTGGGGCCTGCGCACGGTGGTGTTGAGTTCTTAAAGGGAACTGTTCTTAGGGATCGAGAAACTCGCGATTAGCCAGATAAAGATGAGCGGGCATGGAAGGATTACGCGGAGTAACCCGGCATGGGCCGACTTAAGACAGAACCGGCAAAATCAATTTTCTGCAAGAAATTATGGATTTTTCCTTATGCTGCCGCCGCTGCGTTTTTGCCGTCGGAGACCGATTCTGCTGTAAGCTGCTGTACGACGCCGCTGCACCTGTACGTCGTCAAGACCGACAAGAGTTCCATCACGCGCGTCAGGTTCGGAAGTACGAACATGTCTCCACCTCAGCTGTTTCCGAGGCGTTCCCGACGCAGAGTACCAGCGGCCAGGAAATCAAGTCGGACTCCTGGCTCAAAAGGAAAGGAAAAAGGGGTTACTAGCCCACGTGAGATACATCAGGAGGAATATTCCTTAACTGATTAGACGCTTGAGCTAAAGCTAAAGGTGAACTAGTCTGATCCGAGTATAATTCAGATTTTGTATTCCATCTACGACCGAGAGCGGGCATCCGAGTCAATCGGGGAAGAGTTCAAGTACTACTACTGGATCATCAACAGGGAAAAAGTGCATACGGCCAACACATGACCTAACACTCCAAATTTCAAGACCGCAGCCTCGGGCGCCACGCTTCACGAACAGGCTGCGCATGCATACGCTGAAGCGTGCAGTAAAAAAAACATGACCCGGGCGGGCGTGGGTTATCCACGGCCACCACAACTGGGTCAGACCCGCCTGGGTCGACCCGGCCGCTCCCCCGCTGCTGCGGCTCTGCCATGGCCGACGCGTCGCTTCGTCACATCGCCTCCAGCGCCTGCTGCCTCCGCGGCTAAAACAAGCAACCGTACTACCAACTCGCCTCTGTACCATGACCCGATACTGCTGCCTTCGTCAGTGTGTGCCCCGGAGGACGTACGCACAAGTCGTCTTTTATCCAAGAAAAACAGGACAATGGCTCACTGTTTATGGAGACAGAGGAGATCATCTCTCGTTCAAACATCAGGTGAAATTCGTCCAGTCTGTTTTAACAACACATATTAATTTTTGAGAACAATTACTTTGTCCCGTAATATTTTTATACAGGATAATCATTCAGGACAAAGGTGTTGTACGACGGATATGGAGCGCACACCAGTATAAATCTACAGTGACGTTCGTCCGTGTCATGTTGCTCGACGGATAGCATGCAAGTCGTCGCCCCCGCTACCTGGTTTACATCAACGCGCCGGCCGACTCGCCCGTCCGCACCGCCTTACAACACCACGGACGAATCGCCCGTCCGCCCTCGTGACCGGTTCACGCGTCCACGCCAGTTTATGATGCGGAGAACAATTTGCTCGTCCGCACCGGCGTACAACGCTACGGCCGACTCATCCGTTTGCTCCTTCGGGTGACTCATCCACGGTTGATTTTAGCTTCACCGTGGTGACCATCAACTCCATGGCGGATAATTTCCGGCCTAACATATCAGGTGACATCTATCTAAGTCTATTTTTGACACATTGTTTTTGTCAAAAGAACAATTACTTCGGACCGTATATTTTGATATGCAGGACAATTATTCATTATAAAACGTGGTTACGGAGCACGCGCTGGCAACGTACTGCCCGGTGTTCGTCCGTGTCACATTACACGGTGAATGAACGTGAGCAAGTCGCCGTCCCTGTGGCCCGGTTTACATCAGCTTGCCGGGGCCACGCCTGCGATTAACTCGCCCGTCTGTGCCGGTTTACAACATCGGTGCCGATTTTCCCCGTCCGCAATGGTTTACAATGACGCGTCCGATTCATCTAAGCTGCCCCTGATGCTGCGATCATCTTTGTCGTTCCGTCTCTCGCGGCCTGGTCTATATCAACATACTAGGCCACACCTGTCTGCGTAAGCTGATTATTGAATATGAGCAAGTCATTGCTTGGGAAGCCCAGTTTTTTCTTCCAACAAAATTGGAGGCAAATTATCATGTATTATCAGCCGCCGTCGGCGCTGGATGGTTCAAATGGGCAGGCGCACAAGTCGCCGCCACTACAGTTTGGTTAACTTCAAAACAACCAGTTGGAAGGGACCATTGGCCGAGTTGCTGACACGGCTCATACAGGATCATTTATAACCCGCCGCAGTCACCTCAACCTTCTGTGGATTTACATCGCGCTATCAACACCAATGATATACACCTTATTCTATGGTCAATATGGAGAATCTCAAAGCCAACTCCTCGAGTCGTCTTGAGACTCGGGGGTTACAATGATATGACTCGGCAGCATTGGTCGGTTTCAATGCATTCAAGAACTCCGGGTCATTGGAGGGAAAAATAACCCGGTCCCGGAGGCTACCGCCATATTGGTAAAAAGTGTAAAGGTCGTCAGAAAATTTCCGGCTTAAAAAGAAGGATTCCGGTAGATCCGGCTCAAGAGACTTGACATCTCCCACAAAGCACTGAAGCTCTTAAATATCCGGTTTAAAATCCGGTTCAAGGGAAATTTATCTGCCACAAAGTTTTGAAGCTCTCAAATCCGGTTCAAAATCCGGTTCAAGGTAAATTTGTTTATCACAAAGCTTTGAAACTCTCAATATCCGGTTTTTCCGGTTCAAAAAGAATTTATCTCTCGCAAAAGTTCGAGTTCTCAGGAAAAATTAAAGGGACCAAAAAGAGTCTGTTACAAAGCACAACCCAAACATAGGTACCCTGCTTTAATGACCATTGGGAGCTGATCGTATTCGAATTTAGCTTAACCCTTTAGGTGTAACCCTGATCGTATTCGAATCAGAGTCGTTAAATATTCTCATGATCACTAGGGGGCTTCCTGTTCAAACATAGGTCGTATTCGAACCAAAGAGAACATAGCTGTCGGTACCCTCTTGATCGACACACTGCCGAGCTCACTAGGGGGCTTCTTGATCGTATTCGAATCATAGCTCAACCCCTTTTGGGAACCAACGTGGATCGTATTCGAATCAGTGTCGTTTAACAACTCTCAAGGTCATTTGGGGGCTTCCTGTTCAAACATAGGTCGTATTCGAACCAAAGAGAACATAGCTATCGGTACCCTCTTGATTGGCAACGCCAAAGCCACTGGGGGCTATATGATCGTATTCGAATCTTAGCTTAACCCCTTTGGGACGGTTTTCTAATCGTATTCGAATCAGAAGCCTCAAAAATTTTGAAGTCTTTTTTTGCAACAATTTTTGGATTTTATTTGAAGCTCTTTTGATCATATCTAAAGTGTATTTTATTTGAAGCTCTTTTGATCATATCTAAAGTGTATATTAGTGGTTGCTATTTAACCCGGTTTGACTTTGGATGATAAGTCGCCATCATATGACAATCATAAACATTTGGAAGTTTTGATTTTAAAGATTGGTTTATCACCCTTACTGCACAGGTCACATAAACCGGCAGTGAAAATTCAATATCACAGGTATAATATTATTATTATAGTTATGTTTCAAAGTTATGATTCATAACAGGCTTATCTGTGACTCCTTGTTACACATCAATGGTTATATGTGAGATATTATGACCCGCCCTGCGGTAAACCGCCAAGGGATGTTGTGATCTAATTATGTGCAGGATAAGACTAAATTTGGGTGGTTACCCGCCCTGGTTTTTGACGTTAAGTCGCCAGGGCATATGTTGTTTAAACTCTGCAGGATTTACAGAGCTATGACTTACATAAATGATTAAATTCAAGCCCATCATCAAAGATTTAAATTGGTGTCTCAAAAGGGTTATCAATTCTTGATTTTCTCAAAGGCTATAAGCCGTCGGGTTGTACAAATTCCGGCTTACAATGAAGGCGTATTAAATCGCCATCGGCCAAGAGCCGCCGGGTATTTAAACTCCGGATTGACTTATCAACAGATGAGGTATTCAAAGTCGCTTTGGCGCAATGGCTATTATTTTATCAATGGATATGATTTATTCTACAATGGAAAGAATAGTCCCGAGTCGCTGCAGGCTTACGACCCGGCACTTGGGGGCTACATTATTTAAATTGAGATCACATCAAATATGCAAGTCCCATGTCACTGCCAGCATGCACCATGGCACTTGGGGGCTAATGTAAAGACATTTTTTGCTCAACTTATTGAAGACCCGACTCATCACATTGTAATGAGCCGGCCCTTGGGGGCTACCAATTGCTCCTGTCGAAAATTCAAGGTACACAAGCCTTCATCCATTATATTGAAAGATCCACTACTCAGTTGGTAGAGTACAAAGCTCTTAACCTTGTGGACATGGGTTCAAGCCCCATGGTGGAGATTACATCATATGCTGTTATTATCAATGAATCATATACAAAGTCCCAGCTCGGTAATATCTTACTGACCCGGCCCTTGGGGGCTACACGTTGCTAGTCAAGTTTACATGATCATATTTACAAAGTCCCTGCTCATTATTATATAATGACCCGGCCCTTGGGGGCTACACTGGTTGAAGTTTTTATGAGCATAAGGCAATTACAAGTCCCAGGTTGCTGCAAGCATGACAACCCGGCACTTGGGGGCTACATATGTGGAATATTCAGTTTATGACTAATGATTGAGATGAATAACCCGGTTTTCTTCAAGGTTGCAACACTTATATTGAAGCAAGTCTTAAGTTATCACTATGTTCTCCTCTTAAGACTTGGGGGCTACAGGTGATATGCATATAAGGGAGAAAAAATCTTCAAATTCTCAGTTTGGAGCAGACCAGATTGACCCGGTGTTTGCAACAAGCATGACCCGGTGTCACCAATAATAATGACCCGGCGTCGGCAACAGTTATGACCCGGTGTTATCAATATTTACAAGACGGTAATTTTGGCAATTATAACTAGCCAGCCTTTACATCTTTAAACTGGCGGATCACCAGATGAATCTTGAGTCTAAGATGTTTATTAAGCCGGAGTTTTGGAAACCGACTCAAATGGATTATTTCGTACAATATTTCTTTATAAAGAGCCAATGTCAGCAAATGGATTATGAAGCTGGCCTATTGACCCGAATATTCCAGGAGAAAATGTCAAGGACTTAAGGATGATCAGGTGCCGGCTTACAAGAATATTTAACCCGGAGCACAACCTGTCAAATTTGTTCTTGAGTTATTTTGCAGGATCAGTTTAACATGGATAAATGCAAATTAAACTGGGGGCTAATGTCGGGGATATATCCCGCGGTATGACCCGGCCAGACTTGGCGACTCACCAGAGACCTGGCCAGACTTGGCGATTCACCAGAGACCTGGCTAGAGCTTGGCGACTCACTGGTGATCCGCCCGAACATGGCGATTCACAGGTAACCTGCCTAGACATTGTGACTCACTGGAGACTCGGCGGGCGGATCAGACGGACGACAAGGCCCAAGGCCCAGCAGGCTGGCTTATACTTTGGTGGGCCGGCTTAAGGAGAAAGGGATGACGAATATTTCCTTTACGAGGAAGCAAGACCCGGACTTGTATTCAACTTGTAAGAAAAGATAGACTAGTCCTAGTCCTACTAGGACTCTGCATGTAACCCGCCCCTCTAACTTATATAAGGAGGGGCAGGGCACCCAAAAGAAGGGACAAGAAACAATCTCTAGGGCTAGACACAAAAGAGCCGGCCAAGCCGGCGACTCTCTCATGATCATAATGAGACCTAGCCACAAACAACATGTAGGGTTATTACCGGATGATGTTTCCCGAGGCCCGAAGTTGTCTAAATCCTTGTCTTGTATTGCGTCTCTCGATTCCGCCCAACCCCTCTCAAGCTACCGCATAGATGCGTTGGCCTCGCGACTAAGTCCTCACACTAGGACATCTGTCGTGACAATTCCACGACAAATCTAGTTTGAACTTCTTCAAAACTTTGCCAAGGTATGTACTTTGTGAAAGTCCTATTAAGCGTCTCGATCTATGCCTATAGATCTTGATTCCCAATATATAAGCAGCTTCACCGAGGTCTTTCATTGAAAAATTCTTATTCAAGTATCCTTTTATGCTATTGATACGTCCATTTTGCATCATGCTTTTATATCGATATTTATTACATTATGGGCTGTTATTACACATTATGTCACAATACTTATGCTTATTCTCTCTTATTTTACAAGGTTTACATGAAGAGGGAGAATGCCGGCAGCTGGAATTCTGGGCTGGAAAAGGAGCAAATATTAGAGACTATTCTGCACAACTCCAAAAGTCCTGAAACTTCACGAGCACGTTTTGAATATATACAAATATCGGCGAAGAGTCACCAGAGGGGGCCCACACCCTAGTCACGAGGGTGGGAGGGCGCGCCCTACCCCCCTGGCGCACCCCCTGTCTCGTGGGACCCCCCTGGAGGCCTCCGGTGCCCATCTTTTGGCTATCTTGAGTCTTTCGCCCTAGAAAAAAATCATAAGCAAGCTTCGGATGAAGCAACCGCCACACGAGGCGGAACCTTGGCGAAACCAATCTAGGGGCTCCAACGAAGCTGTTCTGCCGGGAAACATCCCTCCGGGAGGGGGAAATCATCACATCGTCATCACCAACGATCCTCTCATCGGGAGGGGGTCAATCTCCATCAACATCTTCACCAGCACCATCTCCTCTAAACCCTAGTTCATCTCTTGTATCCAATCTTTGTCCCAAACCTCAGATTGGTACATGTGGGTTGCTAGTAGTGTTGATTACTCCTTGTAGTTGATGCTAGTTGGTTTATTTGGTGGAAGATCATATGTTCAGATCCTTTATGCATATTAATACCCCTCTGATTATGAACATGAATATGATTTGTGAGTAGTTACGTTTGTTCCTGAGGACATGGGAGAAGTCTTGCTATAAGTAGTCATGTGAATTTGGTATTTGTTCGATATTTTGATGAGATGTATGTTGTCTTTCCTCTAGTGGTGTTATGTGAACGTCGACTACATGGCACTTCACCATTGTTTGGGCCTAGAGGAAGGCATTGGGAAGTAATAAGTAGATGATGGGTTGCTAGAGTGACAGAAGCTTAAACCCTAGTTTATGCGTTGCTTCGTAAGGGGCTAATTTGGATCCATATGTTTCATGCTATGGTTAGGTTTACCTTAATACTTCTTTTGTAGTTGCGGAAGCTTGCAATAGGGGTTAATCATAAGTGGGATGCTTGTCCAAGGGAGGGTAGTACCCAAGCACTGGTCCACCCACATATGAAATTATCAAAGTAACGAACGCGCATCATATGAGCGTGATGAAAACTAGCTTGACGATAATACCCATGTGTCCTCGGGAGTGTTTTCCTTTATATAAGAGTTTGTCCAGGCTTGTCCTTTGCTACAAAAAGGATTGGGTCATCTTGCTGCACCTTATTTACTTCCATTACTTGTTACCCGTTACAAATTACCTTATCACAAAACTATCTGTTACCGATAATTCCAGTGCTTGCAGAGAATACCTTACTGAAAACCGCTTGTCATTTCCTTTTGCTCCTCGTTGGGTTCGACACTCTTACTTACCGAAAGGACTACGATAGATCCCCTATACTTGTGGGTCATCAAGACTCTTTTCTGGCGCCGTTGCCGGGGAGTGAAACGCCTTTGGTAGGTGGAATTTGGTAAGGAAAAATTTATATAGTGTGCTGAAATTTATTGTCTTGTTACTATGGAACATAAATCTTTAAGGGGCTTGTTCGGGGTATCTTCACCCCGACCAGTAGAGCAAAGAGTTGCTCCTCAACCTACTGAACCTACTGAAAATGTTTACTTTGAAATTCCTTTGGGTATGATAGAGAAACTTCTAGCTAATCCTTTTACAGGAGATGGAACATTGCATCCCGATTTGCACCTAATCTATGTGGACGAAGTTTGTGGATTATTTAAGCTTGCAGGTATGCCCGAGGATGTTATCAAGAAGAAGGTCTTCCCTTTATCTTTGAAGGGCAAGGCATTGACATGGTTTAGGCTATGTGATGATATTGGTTCATGGAATTACAACCGATTGAAATTGGAATTTCATCAGAAGTTTTATCCTATGCATCTGGTTCATCGTGATCGTAATTATATATATAATTTTTGGCCTCGCGAAGGAGAAAGCATCGCTCAAGCTTGGGGGAGGTTTAAGTCAATGTTATATTCATGCCCCAATCATGAGCTCTCAAGAGAAATTATTATTCAAAAATTTTATGCTCGGCTTTCTCTCAATAATCGCTCCATGCTCGATACTTCTTGTACTGGTTCTTTTATGATGAAGACTATTGAATTCAAATGGGATTTATTGGAAAGAATTAAATGCAACTCTGAAGATTGGGAACTCGACGAAGGTAAGGAGTCAGGTATAACACCTAAGTTTGATTGTGTTAAATCTTTTATGGATACCGATGCTTTTCGTGAATTTAGCACTAAATATGGACTTGACTCTGAGATAGTAGCTTCTTTCTGTGAATCATTTGCTACTCATGTTGATCTCCCTAAGGAGAAGTGGTTTAAATATCATCCTCCCATTGAAGTAAAAGTAGTTGAACCTATTAAAGTTGAAGAAAAGACTATCACTTATAATGTTGATCCTATTGTTCCTACCGCTTATATTGAGAAACCACCTTTCCCTGTTAGAATAAAGGATCATGCTAAAGCTTCAACTGTGGTTCGTAAGAGTAATACTAGAACACCTACACCCCCTATGAAAATTAAAGTTGAACCTAGTATTGCTATGGTTAAAGATCTCTTGGTCGATAATATTGATGGGCATGTTATTTACTTCTGTGATGAAGCTGCTAGAATTGCTAGACCCGATACTAAAATAAACATAGACCTGTTGTTGGCATGCCTGTTATTTCTGTTAAAATAGGAGATCATTGTTATCATGGCTTATGTGATATGGGTGCTAGTGCAAGTGCAATACCTCATTCCTTATACAAAGAAATTATGCATGATATTGCACCTGCTGAGATAGAAGAATTGATGTTACAATTAAGCTTGCCAATAGAGATACTATTTCACCAATTGGGATTGTTAGAGATGTTGAAGTCTTGTGTGGGAAAGTTAAATATCCTACTGATTTTCTTGTTCTTGATTCCCCACAAGATGACTTTTGTCCCATTATATTTGGTAGACCCTCCTTGAATACTGTTAATGCTAAGATAGATTGCGAAAAGGATATTGTTACTGTTGGTTTAGGGGATATGTCTCATGATTTTAATTTTGCTAAATTTCGTAGACAACCCCATGATAAAGAATTGCCTAGTAAAGATGAAATTATTGGTCTTGCTTCTATTGCCGTGCCTCCTAATGATCCTTTAGAACAATATTTGCTAGACCATGAAAATGATATGTTTATGAATGAAAGAAGGGAAATAGATGAAGTATTCTTTAAACAAGGACCTATTTTGAAACACAACTTGCCTGTTGAAATTCTAGGGGATCCTCCTCCACCCAAGGGTGATCCCGTGTTTGAGCTTAAACCATTACCTGATACTCTTAAATATGCTTATCTTGATGAAAAGAAGATATATCCTGTTATTATTAGTGCTAACCTTTCAGAGCAGGAAGAAGAGAAATTATTGAAAACTCTGAAGAAGCACCGTGCTGCTATTGGATATACTCTTGATGATCTTAAGGGCATTAGTCCCACTCTATGCCAACACAAAATAAAATTGGAGAAAGACGCTAAACCGGTTGTTGATCACCAACGACGGTTAAATCCTAAGATGAAAGAAGTGGTAAGAAATGAAATACTAAAGCTTCTGGAGGCAGGTATAATTTATCCGTTGCTGATAGTCAGTGGGTAAGTCATGTCCATTGTGTCCCTAAGAAGGGAGGTATTACTGTTGTTCCTAATGATAAAGATGAATTGATCCCACAAAGAATTGTTACAGGCTATAGAATGGTAATTGATTTCCGCAAATTAAATAAAGCTACTAAAAAGGATCATTACCCTTTACCTTTTATTGATCAAATGCTAGAAAGATTATCCAAACATACACATTTTTGCTTTCTAGATGGTTATTCTGGTTTCTCTCAAATACCTGTGTCAAAAGAGGATCAAGAAAAGACCACTTTTACTTGCCCTTTCGGTACCTTTGCTTATAGACGTATGCCTTTTGGTTTATGCAATGCACCTGCTACCTTTCAAAGATGTATGACTGCTATATTCTCTGACTTTTGTGAAAAGATTGTTGAGGTTTTCATGGATGATTTCTCCGTGTATGGAACTTCTTTTGATGATTGCTTAAGCAACCTTGATCGAGTTTTGCAGAGATGTGAAGAAACTAATCTTGTCTTGAATTGGGAGAAGTGCCACTTTATGGTTAATGAAGGTATTGTCTTGGGGCATAAAATTTCTGAAAGAGGTATTGAAGTTGATAAAGCTAAAGTTGATGCTATTGAAAAGATGTCGTGTCCTAAGGACATTAAAGGTATAAGAAGTTTCCTTGGTCATGCCGGTTTTTATAGGAGGTTCATTAAAGACTTCTCAAAAATTTCTAGGCCTCTGACTAATCTCTTACAAAAAGATGTTCCTTTTGTCTTTGATGATGATTGTGTAGAAGCATTTGAAATACTTAAGAAAGCCTTGATTTCTGCACCTATTGTTCAGCCACCTGATTGGAATTTACCCTTTGAAATTATGTGTGATGCTAGTGATTATGCTGTAGGTGCTGTTCTAGGACAAAGAGTTGATAAGAAATTAAATGTTATCCAATATGCTAGTAAAACTCTAGACAGTGCCCAGAGAAATTATGCTACTACTGAAAAAGAATTTTTAGCAGTTGTATTTGCTTGTGATAAGTTCAGACCTTATATTGTTGATTCTAAAGTAACTGTTCACACTGATCATGCTGCTATTAAATATCTTATGGAAAAGAAAGATGCTAAACCTAGACTTATTAGATGGGTTCTCTTGCTACAAGAATTTGATTTGCATATTATTGATAGAAAGGGAGCTGAGAACCCCGTTGCAGACAACTTGTCTAGGTTAGAGAATGTTCTTGATGACCCACTACCTATTGATGATAGCTTTCCTGATGAACAATTAGCTGTCATAAATGCTTCTCGTACTGCTCCATGGTATGCTGATTATGCTAATTACATTGTTGCTAAATTTATACCACCTAGTTTCACATACCAGCAAAAGAAAAAGTTTTTCTATGATTTAAGACATTACTTCTGGGATGACCCACACCTTTATAAAGAAGGAGTAGATGGTGTTATTAGACGTTGTGTACCTGAGCATGAACAGGAACAGATCCTACGCAAGTGTCACTCCGAGGCTTATGGAGGACACCACGCTGGAGATAGAACTGCACATAAGGTATTGCAATCCGGTTTTTATTGGCCTACTCTTTTCAAAGATGCCCGTAAGTTTGTCTTGTCTTGTGATGAATGTCAAAGAATTGGTAATATTAGTAGACGTCAAGAAATGCCTATGAACTATTCACTTGTTATTGAACCATTTGATGTTTGGGGCTTTGATTATATGGGACCATTTCCTTCCTCTAATGGGTATACACATATTTTAGTTGCTGTTGATTACATTACTAAGTGGGTAGAAGCTATTTCAACTAGTAGTGCTGATCATAACACCTCTATTAAGATGCTTAAAGAAGTTATTTTTCCGAGGTTTGGAGTCCCTAGATATTTAATGACTGATGGTGGTTCACATTTTATTCATGGTGCTTTTCGTAAAATGCTTGCTAAGTATGATGTTAATCATAGAATTGCATCTCCATATCACCCACAATCTAGTGGTCAAGTAGAACTGAGTAATAGAGAGATTAAATTAATTTTGCAAAAGACTGTTAATAGATCTAGAAAGAATTGGTCCAAGAAACTTGATGATGCATTATGGGCCTATAGAACTGCATATAAAAATCCTATGGGTATGTCTCCGTATAAAATGGAAAAGCATGTCACTTACCTCTCGAACTAGAATACAAAGCATATTGGGCCATTAAAGAGCTCAGCTATGATTTCAAACTTGCCGGTGAGAAGAGGCTATTTGACATTAGCTCACTTGATGAATGGAGAACCCAGGCCTATGAGAGTGCCAAACTGTTTAAAGAAAAAGTTAAAAGATGGCATGACAAAAGGATACAAAAGCGTGAGTTTAATGTAGGTGATTATGTTCTGTTATACAACTCTCGTTTAAGATTTTTTGCAGGAAAACTCCTCTCTAAATGGGAAGGTCCTTACGTTATCGAGGAGGTCTATCATTCCGGGGCCATAAAAATCAACAACTTCGAAGGCACAAATCCGAAGGTGGTGAACGGTCAAAGAATCAAGCATTATATCTCAGGTAATCCCATAAATGTTGAAACCAATGTTATTGACACCGTAACCCCGGAGGAGTACATAAGGGACACTTTCCAGAATGTTTCAGACTCCGAAAACGAATAGGTATGTGGTATGGTAAGTAAACCGACTCCAAAACAGTTCTAATAGCAGTTTTTCTCATTCTTGGAATATTTAAAAAACTAGGAAAGTAAGAAGTAGTCCGAAAGGGACACGAGGCATCCACGAGGGTGGAGGGCGCGCCCTACCCCCCTGGGCGCGCCCCTGCCTCGTGGGCACCTCGTGTGCCCTCCGGACTCTGTTTTCTTGCACGATACTTCTTTTGGTCGGTAAAAATTCATTATATAATCTCCCGAAGGTTTTGACCACGGTACCACGACAAAATCCTCTGCTTTTGTTCCGAGCTATTTTTCTGACAGACCTAGATCACCATGATGTTTTCAAGCGCCCCCAAGGACAAATTTTTTGAGAAGGTCATCAATCCCTACCTCGCGGAGGTGCTGCAACACCCTCAAACCATTGAGATGCGTGAGGGGGTGCTGCACATCCGCGATGTTGAGGGACCAAGGAGGACCGGAAGCGTGGAGACAAGACTCGAAGAAATGGAGCAACAAGTTTTCAAGTGCCAGGGGATGGTGGAACGCGGACTCAACGCCAACCACATGATGATCGCGGAGTTCACCAACAACCACAAGCTGGATGCCAAGAACATTGGGGAGACCATGTTCAAGCTTCACGAGAAAATCGAGCACCTCCAAGCCTAGATCTATGACCCGCAAAACCAAAACTGTGAGTATGAATATAGATTCAAGAGGATGAGTTTGGCTGCAGATTTGAGGATCCTGGAGACTCGATAATCCTTCTATGATGGTGAGCCTATGCCTTGGAAGATGGAAGACAAGCCTACATCATCAACAACTCCATCATCACCACCTCCGAAGAAAGAGACATAAATACATGGGTATGGGCACTCCCCTTGGCAACTGCCAAGCTTGGGGGAGGTGCCCCGGTATCGTATCACCATCACACTTCTATCTTTACCGTTTTTCTTAGTTCGATCCTTTTGGTTATATCTTGATCTAGTAGAAAAAAGTTTAGTATGATCTAGCTTTGAGTTTTTGTGTTGATCCTTATCTATGTAATCGAGTCCGTGAGCTACATATAATAAAGATTAGTCTTGAGTCAAGGGCTTGGTTATCTTGCTATGATCTCGAGGGAATAAAACAAAAAATAAATAATAAAAAGAAATAAAGAGATCTTATGGAGAGTAATGACTTCACATATAAAGAGTATGATGAATAAAAGTTGTTGAGAGTTGACAAACATAGTTTTGGTCATCGTTGCAATTAATAGGAAGTAGTAAAGAAAGAGAGGTTTTCACATATAAATATACTATCTTGGACATATTTTATGATTGTGAGCACTCATTAAAATATGACATGCTAAAAAGTTGATGTTGGACAAGGAAGACAACGTAATGGGTTATGTTTTCTTATATCCGAAATAAATTATATTGTCATGGATCATCCAACATGTTGAGCTTGCCTTTCCCCCTCATCCTAGTCAAATTCTTTGCACCAAGTAGAGATACTACTTGTGCTTCCAAATATCCTTAAACCCAGTTTTGCCATGAGAGTCCACCATATCTACTCATGGATTGAGTAAGATCCTTCAAGTAAGTTGTCATTGTTGCAAGCAATAAAAATTGCTCTCTAAATATGTATGATCTATTAGTGTGGAGAAAATAAGCTTTATACGAGCTTGTGATATGGAAGAAATAAAAGCGACGGACTGCATAATAAAGGTCCCTATCACAAGTGGCAATATAAAGTGACGTTCTTTTGCATTAAGATTTTGTGCATCCAACCATAAAAGCACATGACAACCTCTGCTTCCCTCTGCGAAGGGCCTATCTTTTATTTTTGTCTTATACCTTATACAAGAGTCATGGTGATCTTCACCTTTCCTTTTTACACTTTATCCTTTGGCAAGCACTATGTGTTGGAAAGATCCTGATATATATATCCAATTGGATGTGGGTTTTCATAAAGCATTATTGTTGACGTTACCCTTGAGGTAAAAGGTTGGGAGGCAAAACTATAAGCCCCTTTCTCTATGTCCTATTAAAACTTTATACCCATAAGTATTGCGTGAGTGTCAGCAATTGTGAAAGACTAAATGATAGTTGAGTATGTGGACTTGCTGAAAAGCTCTTATATTGACTCTTTCCGATGTTATGATAAATTGCAATTGCTTCAATGACTAAGATTATAGTTTGCTAGTTTTTCAATGAAGTTTCTGATTCATACTTTACATTGTGAATAGATTGTTACTTCAGCATAAGAAATCATATGACAATATATATATGTAGCTATTCTAAGAATGATCATGATGCCCTCATGTCCGTATTTTATTTTATCGACACCTCTATCTCTAAACATGTGGACATATTTTTCGTTATCGACTTCCGCTTGGGGACAAGCGAGGTCTACGCTTGGGGGAGTTGATACGTCCATTTTGCATCATGCTTTTATATCGATATTTATTACATTATGGGCTGTTATTACACATTATGTCACAATACTTATGCCTATTCTCTCTTATTTTACAAGGTTTACATGAAGAGGGAGAATGCCGGCAGCTGGAATTCTGGGCTGGAAAAGGAGCAAATATTAGAGACCTATTCTGCACAACTCCAAAAGTCCTGAAACTTCACGGAGGCACGTTTTGGAATATATACAAAATATCGGCGAAAGGATCAACCAGAGGGGGCCCACACCCTAGTCACGAGGGTGGGGGGCGCGCCCTACCCCCCTGGGCGCACCCCCTGTCTCGTGGACCCCCTGGCAGGCCTCCGGTGCCCATCTTTGGCTATATGAAGTCTTTCGCCCTGGAAAAAAATCATAAGCAAGCTTTCGGGATGAAGCACCGCCACCACGAGGCGGAACCTGGCGAAACCAATCTAGGGCTCCAACGAAGCTGTTCTGCCGAGGAAACATCCCTCCGGGAGGGGGAAATCATCACCATCACCAACGATCCTCTCATCGGGAGGGGTCAATCTCCATCAACATCTTCACCAGAACCATCTCCTCTAAAACCCTAGTTCATCTCTTGTATCCAATCTTTGTCCCAAATCTCAGATTGGTACCTGTGGGTTGCTAGTAGTGTTGATTACTCCTTGTAGTTGATGCTAGTTGGTTTATTTGGTGGAACATCATATGTTCAGATCCTTTATGCATATTAATACCCCTCTGATTATGAACATTAATATGATTTGTGAGTAGTTACGTTTGTTCCTGAGGACATGGGAGAAGTCTTGCTATAAGTAGTCATGTGAATTTGGTATTTGTTCGATATTTTGATGAGATGTATGTTGTCTTTCCTCTAGTGGTGTTATGTGAACGTCGACTACATGGCACTTCACCATTGTTTGGGCCTAGAGGAAGGCATTGGGAAGTAATAAGTAGATGATGGGTTGCTAGAGTGACAGAAGCTTAAACCCTAGTTTATGCGTTGCTTCGTAAGGGGCTAATTTGGATCCATATGTTTCATGCTATGGTTAGGTTTACCTTAATACTTCTTTTGTAGTTGCGGATGCTTGCAATAGGGGTTAATCATAAGTGGGATGCTTGTCCAAGGAAGGGCAGTACCCAAGCACCGGTCCACCCACATATCAAATTATCAAAGTAACGAACGCGAATCATATGAGCGTGATGAAAACTAGCTTGACGATAATTCCCATGTGTCCTCGGGAGCGCTTTCCTTTATATAAGAGTTTGTCCAGGCTTGTCCTTTGCTACAAAAAGGATTGGGCCATCTTGCTGCACCTTATTTACTTTCATTACTTGTTACCCGTTACAAATTACCTTATCACAAAACTATCTGTTACCGATAATTTCAGTGCTTGCAGAGAATACCTTACTGAAAACCGCTTGTCATTTCCTTCTGCTCCTCGTTGGGTTCGACACTCTTACTTATCGAAAGGACTACGATAGATCCCCTATACTTGTGGGTCATCAAAACTCTTTTCTGGCGCTGTTGCCGAGGAGTGAAGCTCCTTTGGTAGGTGGAATTTGGTTAGGAAAAATTTACATAGTGTGCTGAAATTTACTGTCAGTTGTTACTATGGAAAATAATCCTTTGAGGGGCTTGTTCGGGGTATCTTCACCCCGACCAGTAGAGCAAAGAGTTGCTCCTCAACCTACTGAACCTACTGAAAATGTTTACTTTGAAATTCCTTCGGGTATGATAGAGAAACTGCTAGCTAATCCTTTTACATGAGATGGAACATTACATCCCGATTTGCACCTAATCTATGTGGATGAAGTTTGTGGATTATTTAAGCTTGCAGGTATGCCCGAGGATGTTATCAAGAAGAAGGTCTTCCCTTTATCTTTGAAGGGAAAGGCATTGACATGGTTTAGGCTATGTGATGATATTGGATCATGGAACTACAACCGATTGAAATTGGAATTTCATCAGAAGTTTTATCCTATGCATCTGGTTCATCGTGATCGTAATTATATATATAATTTTTGGCCTCGCGAAGGAGAAAGCATCGCTCAAGCTTGGGGGAGGCTTAAGTCAATGTTATATTCATGCCCCAATCATGAGCTCTCAAGAGAAATTATTATTCAAAAATTTTATGCTCGGCTTTCTCTCAATAATCGCTCCATGCTCGATACTTCTTGTACTGGTTCTTTTATGATGAAGACTATTGAATTCAAATGGGATTTATTGGAAAGAATTAAACGCAACTCTGAAGATTGGGAACTCGACGAAGGTAAGGAGTCAGGTATAACACCTAAGTTTGATTGTGTTAAATCTTTTATGGATACCGATGTTTTCGTGAATTTAGCACTAAATATGGACTTGACTCTGAGATAGTAGCTTCTTTCTGTGAATCCTTTGCTACTCATGTTGATCTCCCTAAGGAGAAGTGGTTTAAATATCATCCTCCCATTGAAGTAAAAGTAGTTGAACCTATTAAAGTTGAAGAAAAGACTATCACTTATAATGTTGATCCTATTGTTCCTACCGCTTATATTGAGAAACCACCTTTCCCTGTTAGAATAAAGGATCATGCTAAAGCTTCAACTGTGGTTCGTAAGAGTAATACTAGAACACCTACACCCCCTGAGCAAATTAAAGTTGAACCTAGTATTGCTATGGTTAAAGATCTCTTGGTCGATAATATTGATGGGCATGTTATTTACTTCTGTGATGAAGCTGCTAGAATTGCTAGACCCGATACTAAAGGTAAACATAGACCTGTTGTTGGCATGCCTGTTATTTCTGTTAAAGTAGGAGATCATTGTTATCATGGCTTATGTGATATGGGTGCTAGTGCAAGTGCAATACCTCATTCCTTATACAAAGAAATTATGCATGATATTGCACCTGCTGAGATAGAAGATATTGATGTTACAATTAAGCTTGCCAATAGAGATACTATTTCACCAATTGGGATTGTTAGAGATGTTGAAGTCTTGTGTGGGAAAGTTAAATATCCTACTGATTTTCTTGTTCTTGGTTCCCCACAAGATGACTTTTGTCCCATTATATTTGGTAGACCCTTCTTGAATACTGTTAATGCTAAGATAGACTGCGAAAAGGATATTGTTACTGTTGGTTTAGGGGATATGTCTCATGATTTTAATTTTGCTAAATTTCGTAGACAACCCCATGATAAAGAATTGCCTAGTAAAGATGAAATTATTGGTCTTGCTTCTATTGCCGTGCCTCCTAATGATCCTTTAGAACAATATTTGCTAGACCATGAAAATGATATGTTTATGAATGAAAGAAGGGAAATAGATGAAGTATTCTTTAAACAGGGACCTATTTTGAAACACAACTTGCCTGTTGAAATTCTAGGGGATCCTCCTCCACCCAAGGGTGATCCCGTGTTTGAGCTTAAACCATTACCTGATACTCTTAAATATGCTTATCTTGATGAAAAGAAGATATATCCTGTTATTATTAGTGCTAACCTTTCAGAGCAGGAAGAAGAGAAATTATTGAAAACTCTGAAGAAGCACCGTGCTGCTATTGGATATACTCTTGATGATCTTAAGGGCATTAGTCCCACTCTATGCCAGCACAAAATAAAATTGGAGAAAGACGCTAAACCGGTTGTTGATCACCAACGACGGTTAAATCCTAAGATGAAAGAAGTGGTAAGAAATGAAATACTAAAGCTTCTGGAGGCAGGTATAATTTATCCGTTGCTGATAGTCAGTGGGTAAGTCCTGTCCATTGTGTCCCTAAGAAGGGAGGTATTACTGTTGTTCCTAATGATAAAGATGAATTGATCCCACAAAGAATTGTTACAGGTTATAGAATGGTAATTGATTTCCGCAAATTAAATAAAGCTACTAAAAAGGATCATTACCCTTTACCTTTTATTGATCAAATGCTAGAAAGATTATCCAAACATACACATTTTTGCTTTCTAGATGGTTATTCTGGTTTCTCTCAAATACCTGTGTCAAAAGAGGATCAAGAAAAGACCACTTTTACTTGCCCTTTCGGTACCTTTGCTTATAGACGTATGCCTTTTGGTTTATGCAATGCACCTGCTACCTTTCAAAGATGTATGACTGCTATATTCTCTGACTTTTGTGAAAAGATTGTTGAGGTTTTCATGGATGATTTCTCCGTATATGGAACTTCTTTTGATGATTGCTTAAGCAACCTTGATCGAGTTTTGCAGAGATGTGAAGAAACTAATCTTGTCTTGAATTGGGAGAAGTGCCACTTTATGGTTAATGAAGGTATTGTCTTGGGGCATAAAATTTCTGAAAGAGGTATTGAAGTTGATAAAGCTAAAGTTGATGCTATTGAAAAGATGTCGTGTCCTAAGGACATTAAAGGTATAAGAAGTTTCCTTGGTCATGCCGGTTTTTATAGGAGGTTCATTAAAGACTTCTCAAAAATTTCTAGGCCTCTGACTAATCTCTTACAAAAAGATGTTCCTTTTGTCTTTGATGATGATTGTGTAGAAGCATTTGAAATACTTAAGAAAGCCTTGATTTCTGCACCTATTGTTCAGCCACCTGATTGGAATTTACCCTTTGAAATTATGTGTGATGCTAGTGATTATGCTGTAGGTGCTGTTCTAGGACAAAGAGTTGATAAGAAATTAAATGTTATCCAATATGCTAGTAAAACTCTAGACAGTGCCCAGAGAAATTATGCTACTACTGAAAAAGAATTTTTAGCAGTTGTATTTGCTTGTGATAAGTTCAGACCTTATATTGTTGATTCTAAAGTAACTGTTCACACTGATCATGCTGCTATTAAATATCTTATGGAAAAGAAAGATGCTAAACCTAGACTTATTAGATGGGTTCTCTTGCTACAAGAATTTGATTTGCATATTATTGATAGAAAGGGAGCTGAGAACCCCGTTGCAGACAACTTGTCTAGGTTAGAGAATGTTCTTGATGACCCACTACCTATAGATGATAGCTTTCCTGCTGAACAATTAGCTATCATTAATGCTTCTCGTACTGCTCCATGGTATGCTGATTATGCTAATTACATTGTTGCTAAATTTATACCACCTAGTTTCACATACCAGCAAAAGAAAAAGTTTTTCTATGATTTAAGACATTACTTCTGGGATGACCCACACCTTTATAAAGAAGGAGTAGATGGTGTTATTAGACGTTGTGTACCTGAGCATGAACAGGAACAAATCCTACGCAAGTGTCACTCCGAGGCTTATGGAGGACACCACGCTGGTGATAGAACTGGACATAAGGTATTGCAATCCGGTTTTTATTGGCCTACTCTTTCAAAGATGCCAGTAAGTTTGTCTTGTCTTGTGATGAATGTCAAAGAATTGGTAATATTAGTAGACGTCAAGAAATGCCTATGAACTATTCACTTGTTATTGAACCATTTGATGTTTGGGGCTTTGATTATATGGGACCGTTTCCTTCCTCTAATGGGTATACACATATTTTAGTTGTTGTTGATTACGTTACTAAGTGGGTAGAAGCTATTCCAACTAGTAGTGCTGATCATAACACCTCTATTAAGATGCTTAAAGAAGTTATTTTTCCGAGGTTTGGAGTCCCTAGATATTTAATGACTGATGGTGGTTCACATTTTATTCATGGTGCTTTTCGTAAAATGCTTGCTAAGTATGATGTTAATCATAGAATTGCATCTCCATACCACCCACAGTCTAGTGGTCAAGTAGAACTGAGTAATAGAGAGATTAAATTAATTTTGCAAAAGACTGTTAATAGATCTAGAAAGAATTGGTCCAAGAAACTTGATGATGCATTATGGGCCTATAGAACTGCATATAAAAATCCTATGGGTATGTCTCCGTATAAAATGGTTTATGGAAAAGCATGTCACTTACCTCTCGAACTAGAACATAAGGGCATATTGGGCCATTAAAGAGCTCAATTATGATTTCAAACTTGCCGGTGAGAAGAGGCTATTTGACATTAGCTCACTTGATGAATGGAGAACCCAGGCCTATGAGAATGCCAAACTGTTTAAAGAAAAAGTTAAAAGATGGCATGACAAAAGGATACAAAAGCGTGAGTTTAATGTAGGTGATTATGTTTGTTATACAACTCTCGTTTAAGATTTTTTGCAGGAAAACTCCTCTCTAAATGGGAAGGTCCTTACGTTATCGAGGAGGTCTATCGTTCCGGTGCCATAAAAATCAACAACTTCGAAGGCACAAATCCGAAGGTGGTGAACGGTCAAAGAATCAAACATTATATCTCAGGTAATCCCATAAATGTTGAAACCAATGTTATTGACACCGTAACCCCGGAGGAGTACATAAGGGACACTTTCCAGAACGTTTCAGACTCCGAAAAGGAATAGGTATGTGGTACGGTAAGTAAACCGACTCCAAAACAGTTCTAATAGCAGTTTTTCTCCATTTTGGAATATTTAAAAAATAGGAAATAAGAAGTAGTCCGAAAGGGACACGAGGCATCCACGTGGGTGGAGGGCGCGCCCTACCCCCTGGGCGCGCCCCTGCCTCGTGGGCACCTCGTGTGCCCTCCGGACTCTGTTTTCTTGCACGATACTTCTTTTGGTCGGTAAAAATTCATTATATAATCTCCTGAAGGTTTTGACCACGGTACCACGACAAAATCCTCTGCTTTTGTTCTGAGCTGTTTTTCTGACAGATCTAGATCACCATGACGTCTTCAAGCGCCCCCAAGGACAAATTTTTCGAGAAGGTCATCAACCCCTACCTCGCGGAGGTGCTGCAACACCCTCAAACCATTGAGATGCGTGAGGGGGTGCTGCACATCCGCGATGTTGAGGGACCAAGGAGGACCGGAAGCGTGGAGACAAGACTCGAAGCAATGGAGCAACAAGTTTTCAAGTGCCAGGGGATGGTGGAACGCGGACTCAACGCCAACCACATGATGATCGCGGAGTTCACCAACAACCACAAGCTGGATGCCAAGAACATTGGGGAGACCATCTTCAAGCTTCACGAGAAAATCGAGCACCTCCAAGCCTAGATCTATGACCTGCAAAACCAAAACTGTGAGTATGAATATAGATTCAAGAGGATGAGTTTGGCTGCAGATTTGAGGATCCCGGAGACTCGATCATCCTTCTATGATGGTGAGCCTATGCCTTGGAAGATGGAAGACAAGCCTACATCATCAACAACTCCATCATCACCACCTCCGAAGAAAGAGACATAAATACATGGGTATGGGCACTCCCCTTGGCAACTGCCAAGCTTGGGGGAGGTGCCCCGGTATCGTATCACCATCACACTTCTATCTTTACCTTTTTCTTAGTTCGATCCTTTTGGTTATATCTTGATCTAGTAGAATAAAGTTTAGTATGATCTAGCTTTGAGTTTTTGTGTTGATCCTTATCTATGTAATCGAGTCCGTGAGCTATATATAATAAAGATTAGTCTTGAGTCAAGGGCTTGGTTATCTTGCTATGATCTTGAGGGAATAAATGAAAGAGAAAAAATAAAAGAAAGAATAAAAAGAAATAAAGAGAGCATATTGATCTTATGGAGAGTAATGACTTCACATATAAAGAGTATGATGAATAAAAGTTGTTGAGAGTTGACAAACATAGTTTGGTCATCGTTGCAATTAATAGGAAGTAATAAAGAAAGAGAGGTTTTCACATATAAATATACTATCTTGGACATCTTTTATGATTGTGAGCACTCATTAAAATATGACATGCTAAAAAGTTGATGTTGGACAAGGAAGACAACGTAATGGGTTATGTTTTCTTATATCCGAAATAAATTATATTGTCATGGATCATCCAACATGTTGAGCTTGCCTTTCCCCCTCATGCTAGCCAAATTCTTTGCACCAAGTAGAGATACTACTTGTGCTTCCAAATATCCTTAAACCCAGTTTTGCCATGAGAGTCCACCATATCTACCTATGGATTGAGTAAGATCCTTCAAGTAAGTTGTCATTGTTACAAGCAATAAAAATTGCTCTCTAAATATGTATGATCTATTAGTGTGGAGAAAATAAGCTTTATACGAGCTTGTGATATGGAAGAAATAAAAGCGACGAACTGCATAATAAAGGTCCCTATCACAAGTGGCAATATAAAGTGACGTTCTTTTGCATTAAAATTTTGTGCATCCAACCATAAAAGCACATGACAACCTCTGCTTCCCTCTGCGAAGGGCCTATCTTTTATTTTTGTCTTATACCTTATACAAGAGTCATGGTGATCTTCACCTTTCCTTTTTACACTTTATCCTTTGGCAAGCACTATGTGTTGGAAAGATCCTGATATATATATCCAATTGGATGTGGGTTTTCATAAAGCATTATTGTTGACGTTACCCTTGAGGTAAAAGGTTGGGAGGCAAAACTATAAGCCCCTTTCTCTATGTCCTATTAAAACTTTATACCCATAAGTATTGCGTGAGTGTCAGCAATTGTGAAAGACTAAATGATAGTTGAGTATGTGGACTTGCTGAAAAGCTCTTATATTGACTCTTTCTGATGTTATGATAAATGGCAATTGCTTCAATGACTGAGAATATAATTTGCTAGATTTCAATGAAGTTTCTGATTCATACTTTACATTGTGAATAGATTGTTACTTTAGCATAATAAATCATATGACAATATATATATGTTGCTATTCTAAGAATGATAATGATGCCCTCATGTCCGTATTTTATTTTATCGACACCTCTATCTCTAAACATGTGGACATATTTTTCGTTATCGACTTCCGCTTGGGGACAAGCAAGGTCTAAGCTTGGGGGAGTTGATACGTCCATTTTGCATCATGCTTTTATATCGATATTTATTACATTATGGGCTGTTATTACACATTATGTCACAATACTTATGCCTATTCTCTCTTATTTTACAAAGTTTACATGAAGAGGGAGAATGCCGGCAGCTGGAATTCTGGGCTGAAAAAGGAGAAAATATTAGAGACCTATTCTGCACAACTCCAAAAGTCCTGAAACTTCACGGAGGCACGTTTTGGAATATATAAAAAAATACTGGTGACAGAATCAACCAGAGGGGGCCCACACCCTGGCCACGAGGGTGGGGGGCGCGCCCCTGTCTTGTGGGCCCCCTGGCAGGCCTCCGGTGCCCATCTTCGGCTATATGAAGTCTTTCGCCCTAGAAAAAAATCATAAGCAAGCTTTCGGGACGAAGCACCGCCGCCACGAGGCGGAACCTGGCGAAACCAATCTAGGGCTCCGGCGGAGCTGTTCTCCCAGGGAAACATCCCTCCGGGAGGGGGAAGTCATCACCATCGTCATCACCAACGATCCTCTCATCGAGAGGGGGTCAATATCCATCAACATCTTCACCAACACCATCTCCTCTAAAACCCTAGTTCATCTCTTGTATCCAATCTTTGTCCCAAAACCTCAGATTGGTACCTGTGGGTTGCTAGTAGTGTTGATTACTCCTTGTAGTTGATGCTAGTTGGTTTATTTGGTGGAAGATTATATGTTCAGATCCTTAATGCATATTAATACCCCTCTGATTATGAACATGAATATGATTTGTGAGTAGTTACGTTTGTTCCTGAGGACATGGGAGAAGTCTTGCTATAAGTAGTCATGTGAATTTGGTATTCGTTCAATTTTTTGATGAGATGTATGTTGTCTTTCCTCTAGTGGTGTTATGTGAACGTCGACTACATGACACTTCACCATTGTTTGGGCCTAGAGGAAGGCATTGGGAAGTAATAAGTAGATGATGGGTTGCTAGAGTGACAGAATCTTAAACCCTAGTTTATGCGTTGCTTCGTAAGGGGCTGATTTGGATCCATATGTTTCATGCTATGGTTAGGTTTACCTTAATACTTCTTTTGTAGTTGCGGATGCTTGCAATAGGGGTTAATCATAAATGGGATGCTTGTTCAAGGAAGGGCAGTACCCAAGCACTGGTCCACCCACATATCAAATTATCAAATTAACGAACGCGAACATATGAGCGTGATGAAAACTAGCTTGACGATAATTTCCATGTGTCCTCAGGAGCGTTTTCCTTTATATAAGAGTTTGTCCAGGCTTGTTCTTTGCTACAAAAAGGATTGGGCCATCTTGCTGCACCTTATTTACTTTCATTACTTGTTACCCGTTACAAATTACCTTATCACAAAACTATCTGTTACCGATAATTTCAGTGCTTGCAGAGAATACCTTACTGAAAACCGCTTGTCATTTCCTTCTGCTCCTCGTTGGGTTCGACACTCTTACTTATCGAAAGGACTACAATAGATCCCCTATACTTGTGGGTCATCATCTATCCAGAAATTCTATATCATTTTCGATCAACAATATGTCGTCCACATATAATATTAGAAATGCTACAGAGCTCCCACTCACTTTCTTGTAAATACAGGCTTCACCATAAGTCTGTATAAAACCATATGCTTTGATCACCTCATCAAAGCGTATATCCGAGATGCCTGCACCTGTCCATAGATGGATTGCTGGAGCTTGCACACTTTGTTAGCACCTTTAGAATCGACAAAACCTTCTGGTAGCATCAAATACAACTCTTCTTTAAGAAATCCATTAAGGAATGTAGTTTTGACGTCCATTTGCCACATTTCATAATTATAAAATGCAGCAATTGCTAACATGATTAGGACCAACTTAAGCATCTCTACGGATGAGAAGGTCTCATCGTAGTCAACCCCTTGAACTTTTCGAAAACCTTTTGCGACAAGTCGAGCTTTGTAGATGGTGACATTATCATCAGCATCTGTCTTCTTCTTGAAGATCCATTTATTCTCAATGGCTTGCCGATCATCGGGCAAGTCCACCAAAGTCCACACTTTGCTCTCATACATGGATCCTACCTCAGATTTCATGGCCTCAAGCCATTTATCGGAATCTGGGCTCATCATAGCTTCTTCATAGTTCGTAGGATCGCCTTGGTCTAATAACATGACTTCCAGAACAGGATTACCATACCAGTCTGGTGCGGATCGTGCTCTGGTTGACCTACGAGGTTTAGTAGCAACTTGATTTGAAGTTTCATGGCCATCATCATTAACTTCCTCTCTAGTTGGTGTAGGCATCATGGGAACGGATTTCTCTGATGTACTACTTTCCAAATTGAGATAAGGTACAATTACCTCATCAAGTTCTACTTTCCTCCCACTCACTTCTTTCGAGAGAAACTGCTTCTCTAGAAAGGTTCCATTGTTGGCAACAAAGATCTTGCCTTCGGATCTGTGGTAGAAGGTGTACCCAATTGTTTCCTTAGGGTATCCTATGAAGACGCATTTCTATGATTTGGGTTCGAGCTTATCAGGCTGAAGCCTTTTGACATAAGTGTCGCAACCCCAAACTTTAAGAAACGACGGTTTAGGTTTCTTGCCAAACCACAGTTCATACGGTGTCATCTCAACGGATTTAGACGGTGCCCTATTTAATGTAAATGCTGCTGTCTCTAATGCATAACCCCAAAACAATAGTGGTAAATCGGTAAGAGACATCACAGATCGCACCGCATCTAATAAAGTACGGTTACGACGTTCAGACACACCATTACACTGTGGTGTTCCAGGTGGCGTGAGTTGTGAAACAATTCCACATTGTTTTAAATGAAGGCCAAACTCGTAACTCAAACTTTATTTTCTTGTTACGATAATTCTCCACTTCACTCTGAAATTCTTTGAAAATTTCAATTGTTTCAGACTTGTGTTTCATAAAGTAGATATATCCATACCTACTCAAATCATCTGTGAAGGTCAGAAATTAACGATACCCGCCGCGTGCCTCAACACTCATCGGACCGCATACATCGATATGTATTATTTTCAATAAGTCATAGCTCGCTCCATTGTTTCTGAGAACGGAGTTTTAGTCATCTTGCCCATGAGGCATGGTTCGCAAGTATCAAATGATTCATAATCAAGTGATTCCAAAAGTCCATGCGCTTTATACCAATATGACCTAAACGGCAGTGCCACAAATATCTATATTATCAACTTTGCATATTTTGGTATCAATATTATGAATATGTGTATCACTACGATCTAGATTCAATAAACCATTCACATTGGGTGTATGACCATAGGAGGTTTTATTTATGTAAACAGAACAACAATTATTCTCTGACTTAAATGAATAACCGTATTGCAATAAACATGATCTAATCATATTCATGCTCAACGCAAACACCAAATAACATTTATTTAGGTTCAACACTAACCCCGAAGGTAGAGGGAGTGTGCGATGGTGATCGTATCAACCTTGGAATCACTTCCAACACACATCGTCACCTTGCCCCTAACTAGTCTTTGTTTATTCTGCAACTCTTGTTTTGAGTTACTAATCTTAGTAATTAAACCGGCATCAAATACCCAGGGCTACTACGAACACTAGTAAGATACACATCAATAACATGTATATCAAATATACCTTTTGTTCACTTTGCCATCCTTCTTATCCGCCAGGTATTTGGGGCAGTTCCGCTTCTAGTGACCATTTCCTTTGAAGTAGAAGCACTCAGTTTCAGGCTTCGGTCCAACTTTGGGCTTTTTCATGGGAGCGGCAACGTGCTTGCCATTCTTCTTGAAGTTCCCTTTCTTTCCCTTGCCCTTTTACTTAAAACTAGTGGTCTTGTCAACCATCAACACTTGATGCTTTTTCTTGATTTCTACCTTCGCCGATTTCAGCATCGCGAAGAGCTCATGAATCGTTTTCGTCATCCCTTGCATACTATAGTTCATCACAAAGTTCTAGTAGCTTGGTGATGGTGACTAGAGAACTCTGTCAATCACTATCTTATCTGTAAGATTAACTCCTACTTGATTCAAGCGATTGTAGTACCCATACATTATGAGTACATGCTCAGTGGCTGAGCTATTCTCCTCCATTTTGTAGGCAAAGTACTTGTCAGAGGTCTCATACCTCTCGACACGGGCATGAGTATGAAATACCAATTTTCTGCTCCTGGAACATCTCATATGCTTCGTGGCGTTCAAAATGTTTTTGAAATCCCGGTTCTAAGCCATAAAGCATGACACATGATGTCTACTACGCAACTTTATTCTTGTAGACACGTGTTGGGCCTCCAAGCGTAGAGTTTTGTAGGATAGTAGCAATTTTCCCTCGAGTGGATGACCTAAGGCTTATCAATCCATGAGAGGCGTAGGATGACGATGGTCTCTCTCAAACAACCCTGCAACCAAATAATAAAAAGTCTCTTGTGTCCCCAACACATCAAATACAATGGTAATTTGTATAGGTGCACTGGTTCGGCGAAGAGATGGTGATAAAAGTGTAGTAATGATAGTAGATAATGGTTTTTGTAATAGTAACAATAAAAAAATAGCAAGGTATCAATTGATAAAACGGAGCACAAATGGTATTGCAATTCTTGAAAATGAGGCCTAGGGTCCGTACTTTCGCTAGTGCGATCTCTCAACAATGCTAATATAATTGGATCATATAACCATCCCTCAAAGTGCAATGAAGAATCACTCCAAAGTTCCTATCTAGCGGAGAACATAAGAAGAAATTGTTTGTAGGGTACCGAACCACCTTGAAGCTATTCTTTCTGATTAATCTATCCAAGAGTTCATACTAAAATAACACCAAATAATTTTAGATTCATAATACTCAATCCAACACAAAGAACCTCAAAGAGTGCCCCAAGATTTCTACCGGAGAAACAAAGACAAGAACATGCATCAACCCCTATGCATAGATTACCCCAATGTCACCTCGGGAATCCGCGAGTTGGGTGCCAAAACATATATCAAGTGAATCAGTACGATACCCCATTGTCACCAAGGGTATTCATAGCAAGACATACATAAAGTGTTCTCAAATCCATAAAAGTATTCAATCCGATGAAACGAAATCTCAAAGGGAAAACTCAATTCATCACAACAAGATAGAGAGGGGAAAATACCATATGATCTAACTATATTAACAAAGCCCGTGATACATCAAGATCGTGCCATCTCAAGAACATGAGAGAGAGAGAGATTAAACACATAGCTACTGGTACAAACCCTCATCCCCGAGGGTGGACTACTCCCTCCTCATCATGGTGGCCACCGGGATGATGAAGATGGCCACCGGTGATGATTTCCCCCTCCGACAGAGTGCCGGAACGAGGTCTAGATTGGTTTTTCGTGGCTCCAGAGGCTTGCGGCGGCGGAACTTTTGATCTAGGGTTAACCCCATGGTTTTTGGAATATTTGGCAATTTATAGGGCGAAGAGGCGGTGCGGGAGGCCACCGAGGTGGGCACAACCCACCAGGGCGCGCTTGGGCTGGTGGGTTGTGCCCCCCTCGGGGCACCCCTAGGTGCTACTCTGGCCCATTGGATGTCTTCTGGTCCATAAAAAATCCACAAAAAGTTCCGTTGTGTTTGGACTCCGTTTGGCATTGATTTTATGCGATGTAAAAAACAAGCAAAAAACAACAACTGGCACTGGGCACAATGTCAATAGGTTAGTCCCAAAAAATGATATAAAGTTGCTATAAAATAATTGTAAAACATCCAAGAATGATAATATAACAACATGAATACTTGATAAATTATAGATAAGTTGGAGACGTATCAACGCGCTTAGCTATCAAGTAGTCATCATATCGACCTTGCCAAACGTTCATAACATCTCCATCTGCTCCTGCAACAGGTCTGTCACCTAGCGGTGCATCAAGGACATAATTCTTCTGTGCAACAATGAGGATAATCCTCAGATCACGGACCCAGTCTGTATCATTGCTACTGTCATCTTTCAACTTAGTTTTCTCTAGGAACATATCAAAAAATAGGGGAGCTATATAGCGAGCTATTGAACTACAACATAGATACGCAAAAACTATTAATACTAAGTTGATGATAAATTTAAGTTCAGTTAATCAAATTACTAATGAACTCCCACTTAAATAAACATCCCTCAAGTTTATCTAAGTGATACATGATCCAAATCAACTAACCCATGTCCGATCATCAAGTGAAATGGGGTAGTCATCAATGGTGAACATCTCTATGTTGATCATATCTACTATATGACTCATGTTTGACCTTTCGGTCTCCAGTGTTCCGAGACCATGTCTGTACATGCTAGGCTCGTCAAGTTTAACCCAAGTATTCTGCATGTGCAAAACCGTCTTACACTCGTTGTATGTGAACGTAGAGTCTATCACACACGATCATCACGTGGTGCTTCGAAACGATGAACTTTGGCAACGGTGCATACTCGGGGAGAACACTTTTATCTTGAAATTTAGTGAAGGGATCATCTTATAATGCTAACGCCGTTCTAAGCAAAATAAGATGCATAAAGGATAAACATCGCATGCAATCAAAATATGTGACATGATATGGCCATCATCAACTTGTGCTTTTGATCTCCATCTCCAAAGCATCGTCATGATCTCCATCGTCACCGGCTTGACACCTTGATCTTCATCATAGCGTCGTTGCGTCGAGGTCGTCACGACAACTATTGCTTCTACAACTATCACTAATGCATAGTGATGAAGTAAAGTAATTACATGGCGCTTGCACTTCATATAATAAAGAGACAACCCTAAGGCTCCTGCCGATTGTCGATATTACAAAACATGATCATCTCATACATCAACATATATCACATCATATCTTGACCAAATCACATCACAACATGCCCTGCAAAAACAAGTTAGACGTCCTCTACTTTGTTGTTGCAAGTTTACGTGGCTGCTACGGGCTTCTAGCAAGAACCGTTCTTAAGTACGCAAAAACCACAACGGTGATTCATCAAGTTTGCTGTTTTAACCTTCTTCAAGGACCGTTCGTAGTCAAATTCGAATCAACTAAAGTAGGAGAAACAGACACCCGCCAGCCACCTTTTATGCAAAACTAGTTGCATGTCAGTCGGTGGAACCGGTCTCATCCCACAATACTGCCGAATCAGAATAAGACGTTGGGGGTAAGGAGTATGGTTATCACCGTCCACAACTCTTTGTGTTCTACTCGTGCATATCATCTACGCATAGACCTGGCTCGGATGCCACTGTTGGAAAACGTTGCATGGAAAACAAAAAAAAATCTATGCACACGCAAGATCTATTCATGGAGATGCATAGCAACGAGAGGGGAGAGTGTGCCTATGTACCCTCGTATACCGTAAGCGGAAGCATTTAACAACACGGTTGATGTAGTGGAACTTCTTCGCATTCTAGCCGATCGAGCACCGAACGTACGGGAGCTCCACGTTCAGCACACATTCAGCTCGATGACGTCCTCCGCCTTCTTGATCCAGCAAGACGGTGAGGTAGTGGATGAGTTCCGGTAGCACGATAGCATGGTGACGGTGATGGTGAAGCTATCTCCGCAGGGCTTCGCCCAAGCACTACGAAAATTGGACCGGGGGTGTAAACGATGGAGGGGGGCGCCGCACACGGCTAAGACAATGTTCTGGTTGTGCTAGGTGCCGCCCTCCCCCCCCCCACACACACACACACATATATATATGGAAAAGTTTCTAAATCAACCGACTGATTTTTCCATCTCGTAAACCCCCTCCTCTATGCGCCACGTGGCCTGTGTCAGGCGGCCCACCACTTCCACCAACCTTATCTCTAACGACGAAGTTTCCTCCTCCACATGTTTATTTTCTTCCTCTTCCATTCTCATTCATGCTCACAGCCAGAGCAGAGAATCCATGGCGAGCACTACCATAGCAGCAAGAAAATCGGCAGGGAGCTGCCGCCGGCCACCGCCTTGATGCATCCTCCGCCCAACCCCGTGAATGTTTGAAAATAGAGAGGGCGGCGCAACCACATCGCTGCTGCATCCTCGCCACGGACTGCGGTCGTAAAAAGGACAAGGGCGACACGCCGACACCGGCCACCACAACAACACGATTGTTACAGGGCCCGGGGGAGGGCGACTCCGACCACTTCAGCTGCAAGGTTCCGGTGTGCTTCGTCGCGCCTGCAACCCCTGAATTTTTTTGGCAGCAGCACCATTGCTGCGACGGCGGCCATGGCGCGCGGCGATTTGTGCAGCAACGATGATAATTTTTTGCTGTGATGTCCTGCTACGACGGCGGAGCAGCGTCTGCGGCGATGCTGGTGGCTGCAATGGAGCGCTCCTCCCGGTGCTGCAAATTGAGTGCTCACGGGCGCGACAATGGAGGCTCGACTGATTTCCCGACGCTGCCATGGAGCGCTCACCGGCGGTCTCGGAGCGTCGATGCAGCACACCGGCGCTCCTTCCGGCGCTGCAATGGAGCTGTTACCGGCCTTCGGCGCTGTAATGGAGCGCTCGCCGGCGCTCCTGGCGCTGCAATGGAGTAGTGCTCAGTGCTCACCGGCAGTGTCGGAGCTTTGATGTAACTCGCCGGAGCTCCCCCCCGGCGCTGCAATGGAGCAGTCGCCAGCACTCCCTCGGGCGCTGCAATGGAGCACTCTCCGGCGCTCCCGACGTTGCAATTGAGTGCTCGCCGGCGGTCTCGGAGCTACAATGCAGCTCGCCGGTGCTCCCTCCAGCGCTGCAATGGAGCACTCAACGGCGTTCCCTCCGCCGCTGCAATGTATCAGCACTCGCCGGCGCTCCCGACGCTGCAATGGAGTTCTCACCGGCATTGTCCCGATGTTTTGATGCAGTGCTTTGCATCCAGCGGCCGCAAGCGGCGGCAACCCCGTCGTAGTAGCAGGGGGATGGGATGCGTGTTGCAGCATCTTCGGCGAGCAACAACCAGCGAAGGACATGGTCTACTGCATCGGGTCAAGCGGTGGCCAGCTGCCAATACTGAAGAGGAGCGATGTTGGGCGTGTGCTGCGGGAGAAAGATGCAGGATGCGCCAGAGGCCCGAGCGACGGTTGTAATGGTGGGCATCTAACGATGGAGGAGGCGGCTTATTTTTCCCTCAAATCATTCCGATGATTTGTAGCACGCCCATATATATATATATATATATATATATATATATATATATATATATATATATATATATATATATATATATATATATATATATATATATATATATATATATATATACACACACATCTGGGCTATTCTGTTTCGCGTAACAGAATATTATTCTGTTACCCTACTTGAACTGATGGTTTCACGCGGTTGTACTGATGATCTTCATCTCGTCGAACTGATCGTCTTTTCGTCGGAATGGAGCGTGTAATATATCGTTGGAAAGCTCTTGACATCTATATTACAAATATATAAGAATTTTTTGCAAAATCATCACGGTTTAAGAGCAGTTTTGAAAAAACCGTTTTTTTCAAAACCGAAAACGCGAATCGTGTTTTGGACTCAATTTTCAAATGGTTTGTCGGAACTGAGCAAATAAGATGGCGTTGGAAAGCTGGTAAAAATCCGCATCTTCCATATATCTACGTTTTTTCAAATTATATACAATTGAAAAGTAATTTGAAAAATGATGAAATTCTGGGTGAAACATGTTTTCGCGTTTTTTTGCAAACGGTTTATCGGATTGGTGCAAATGATACGGCGTTGGAAAGCTATGGAAAATGCGCAACTTTTTCGTATAGAAATGTTTTTCTAATTCCTTACGGTTTAAAAATGAATCCGAAGACGGTCAAATTTGATTTTAAACGCGATTTTTTTAAAAAGTTTGTCGAAATGGGGCAAATAATATACTGTTGGATAGCTATCGAAAATGCAAAACTTAGTCATGTTGAACGTTTTCTCTACTTCGCAACCATTTAAGAGTAATTTTGAATACGGCATGACGGATCCTGCTGTTTTCTCGTATGAAAAACAGAGTAGTCGTACTGATATATGTGTATGTTTGTACTGAGCTATTTTTTGTAGAATAATTTTGAATGGTTCTGAAAAAAGTACTTGTACTGATGCTTGCATGGGTTTGTACTAAGCGTGTTTTCACTAACTAGACTTTGCTATGTTTTTTGGGTAATATTTTTCTCGTAAATTTTCAACGGTTTACTGTATCCTAGCCCCGAACTTGCATGGTTTATATTGTTGAACTGAATGTTATTGTATCACCACTCCTGTACTTGCATGGTTTATATCATCGAAGTGAATGATATTTTTTTCAAAAAGAATTTTTTTTTTCGAACTAAACATTTTTTTACAACGATGTTCTGGGCTTCTCTTATTTTATGACTTGCACTTTTACCATTTGAATTGCATGGGGTTTTCTTTTGCTTGAACTTTTACAATTTGAATTTCTGTCATTTTTTTATTCCGAACGGACCACCATTTTTAACTCGTACTGATCAATATTTTTAATTAAACCATTTTTCCTTTGTAGAACGGACCACCATTTTTATTTGTACGAATCAGTTGTAAAACTTGGACGTCAACGTCACAGAATTAATTTGTGAGCTTCTCACGTTTCCTTTTAAAGTTGTTTTTGCCCTCGAACTTTATTGGCACCAAATTTTCTTTTCCGTGCCTCTCGAATTGATGCGATTTTTTTCGACAAGTACGTACCAAATTTCTCTGTACTGTTATGTTCTTAACACACACACATATTGAATTGTTCCACATTTCATTATGAATTTATTATATAAAAAAGTTGAACTATACGGCACTTTTTAAATGAATCTAACATGTATTTTCCCTTGCTAAACTTTCAAATGTTTTTCACGTGGGCATAACATCAAATAGGCTGAAAATAAAAACTAGAAGAAATTAGTTTTTAGCTATTTACTGTATAAGTATATCATCCAACGTGTACTCGGTGTCAACTAGCATAACATGACACGGAGAGCAATAGCAACATCATACAATTAGCAATAGATAGCAACTCAATACAACAACAGAACACACAATATATCTTTTTCTAAATACAATGCCATGATTTATTATACATAATTGTTGGCAAGTACATGTCAAGCGAAACAATTTTTCAACAGAAATGCCTTCTTTTGAGTAGTGCATGTCAAAACAATGATATTTTATTTTCTTGATCCTCCGAATTTGGGTGAAGAGAACGTAACAAGAAGTGAAGCAATGCCACCACCTAGTACCTGCATTTAGTACACTTCTATTTGAGATCGTAGCTTAAGGCAGTGAGGTTGCAAGTTCAAACACATGCCTGAATTGAACTCAAAAAAGAAACTGAACTCCAACTACAATAAGAATTGAACTGAATGAAATTTATAAATTGAACCGAACTGAAAGAAGAAATTGGACATCATATGTACAACAAGAAATAAACTTGAGCAGTATCAGCTACTAAACAAAAAGATCGCTTTACTAAACCTAGAGATTATATATTGGTGAAATTTTTCTTCCTAGAGAACCGTTAATCAAATACATGTACTTTCGCTAGGTTTTAGCAACATGATAAGTAGTAGCAGTACTACTCTAGGTGGCAAAGTAGTAGCGCCACAAAGGAAGGCCACCATCAACAGTGCGTACTACCGCGACACCTAAAGTATGTGTTGGCCACGCTTGCTTTACATAGTACTAGAAGATTTTTATTAAAAAATGTACTACAAGATTTGTGAACATGAGATCGTAGAGTACTGAGAGTGTGGATTAGAGCTGCCGGACGAGGATGCAGCAGCACACACACACACACACCACCAGATAAGTTCTTCTCTCTCCAAAACACATGTATACATACACACATCTCCATCTTGTTTTAACTTCAACCTACGAAAAAAGGAACAAATATGAGGGATGAGTTTTTGTTAAGAAGAACTTACCAGGGTTTGGTGTTCGAACTTTTAAATGTTTGTGCTACCGGATATAGAGAATAGCAGCATGCCTCGACCAGATCGGCGACTTCCTCACGGGCGGCCTCTCATACACTGCGAGGGCAACACATACACACACGAACTGACCAGAATACACAGCACGGCGGGATAGATAAACAAACTCATAAGAATACATGTCATCTCGATTATGAACTGATAAGAATACAGAACACGGACAGCTAGCCATGAACTTCTTGAACTCCCCTAACATATGGTTTAGGTTTTTTAATGGTTTTTTGGTGTTCACGTTCTTTACGAAGTCCCTGACTTCTCGACTATGAACTTACTACATAGAAGGATCCTCACATACATGTATAACTTGACAGGAGCTGACAGAAAATGTTGCAGCAAAATGGCATTTTTATTCAACATAATAATACAGCCATATCTTTGTAATACATCCATCACGATGGAATCAAATGCACAGTAAAATGGCAGCATTACACATACTCGAGAACTAACAGATTATTCTTCAGTTACTCTGATCAACTTCAGTTTTCTTCAGAAATTGGATGAAAAATAGCATCGGCTATGCTATCAATTTTTTGCATCTCTAGCACAGTTGTTGGGACTATTGTTCATCACACGATGAACCTCTTTTTTTCTGTTTTTCTTGACTGTCATAGAATAAAATATTGAACTATTTTGCATAAGTATAGTTGAAATTTTGTGTTTTTCTGGTTACTGAAGTAGTATCAGAACAGCTGATGCATACATATATGAACTGACACCTTTTTTGTCAATTAATTCTTCTAATATATTGTGTTAGAACTACTACAACATTATCTATATAGTACCAAGCATGCTCATCACAGAACGTGTGGAATTCAGGAGATAGAAAGAACAAGAGCAAAAGTACATTTGGTGTGTTCTTCACTGTTTGGTTTACAGGGGTGCCAATGCTGAACTGAATCATTCTAGTTCTATCTTCTCCCCTCAGGTCTGAATCAAGAGCAGCATCAGTTCAATTCAAAATAAATTGACAGTTTATGAATTTTGTGCTAGGCAAGCATACCCATCAGCACATGGAATTGATCACCATGGAGGGTGGCTGTCGGGATTTTGTTTGATCACCATGTTGCTAGATGGCTACACATAACTGTTTTTGTTCTTATATTTCTCCATTAACACCTTTTATTTTCTTTTGAGTTTCCACGTATGCGGTGTCAGTATAGCAGATCATTTAAACGAACGTCATACAATACAACCACTAGAGGACTTGTCTTGAACATACCATGTAAAGCCCAAGAGATTTAAAGAGAAGCAATAAGCAAGTAGCTTACTTTGGAAGCCCTGTTCCAGCATTTTCCGGGTAGCTGCTCACCAGTACACTTGCCACCTACCCGCTGTCGCCGGGTACCCTGCACACACACACAACAGCCACCAATCATCATGCACACACACACAACCAGACACACACCACATCATCTACACACCCAGGACTACATCTTCACCACACTTTGGACTGACAACATAGCAACACAGAAAACAATCTTGTAAGTGTCGTCACTATCATCCTCGCTGCGTCACGGGGGAAACAAAATAAGCATCTTTGAAGCACTAGGGCGGATAACCATTGCAGATGGAGCTCATGTGTACCTTCATCATAGAAAAAAGTAGACTTAACATCTCCAAGTTCTGAAGATGACAAATGAATCACACAAAATATTGTCCAAAAATCACACTTTTCACGAAACCAAAATTCTGAACTTGCCATACAACACCTTTTGAATTTGTCATGCGACACTCTTTGAACTTGCGCAATTCGTTGGTGGCAGGAAGCAGCAACTAGAGCTGATGATAGTCCACGTACTGAACTGGGAACACCTAGCTAGTGTTTCAAAAAATAAAATAGACGATCCTGAACACCTAGCTAGCTATTTTTTGTGCAAGCATGCTGGCCGCCAATGCCATTAGTGGTGGCCACTATGGCGCTATCACTGCAAGCATGCTGGACGCATCGCCAGCGAGCGTACACTAAAACTGAGAAGAGATTGAGACTTTACCAAAAGATTGTCATACTTTTTTGCAGAGATAACTATTGTTTTTCTAACCAGAGAACTACAGTTTTTAGAAAAGGTGAACTATTTAAACAAGATAATTTCTAAGATGATTTTTAGCAATGGTTAACTACAGAATTTAGCAAAGTTGAACTACTAACAAGGTAACCTCAGAACCACCGGCGCCGGTAGGAGGTGTTGCCGGAGGAAGCAGCTGTGTCGCGTTGACTTTTGGAGCGCACGAATGCTTAAGGAAAGCGGCGACGGGGAGCACGCGAGCATCCTTCTGGTGGGCGGAGGCGCGCAGGGATCCACGGGAAGCTGGGGACGGCGATTTTGGTGCGGATGGAACACACGAACTGACGAGGGGCGGCCAGTTGGGGGCGCTGGCGGCGGTGGCGTGCGAGCTCGGCGTGGTGGGACGGGTGGCGGCGCGCGTGCTTGGATCCGTGGAGGGGCGGCCACGCTCGGGGGGCAGTGGGGGTGGTGCGAGGGAGGAGGCAGGGTTCAGGGGCAGCGCGCGGCATGAGGGAGGAGGCAGGGTGCGGTGGTCGCGTCGCGTCGCCGGAGGTGGGAGGTGCTGAGCGCGGCGCGTCGCCGGAGGTGGGAGGTGCTGAGCGCGGCGCGTCGCCGGAGGTGGGTGGCGGGGGGAGGCAGGTTGCCGGAGAGTTGGGGCTGGCGGCGGGTGGCGTGTGCGGTTGGAGAGATTAGGAACGAGGGAGAGAGGAGAGAGTGGTGGGGGTGCGGGCTGGGCCGGTTTGTTTTTCTGGTTCGGGAGCTCACCATCGGGCCTATATAGGGGACATGAGTAACATAATATTGTTCTGTTACTAGTAACAAAATAGCCATGTCCCATGTAGGCCAAATCCTACTTGGAATCTGCCGAATCCTACTTAGGGTCCTCCCCAAAGTGGCGCCCCCTTTCCTTGTATAAGTGTGGGAGGAAGGAAGGAGGAGGTGGCGCCCCCCTTTCTTTCTCCCCCGAGGAGGGAAAGGCAGGAGGGGCCACCCCTTCTTCTTTCCTTCCTCTAGGGACAGCCAACCAAGGGAAGGGGTGCACCAGCCCCCTTGTTGGCTGGTCTGTCCCCTCCTTTGGCCCATAAGGTCCATACACTTGCCGGGGTGCCCGGAACCCCTTCAAGTGACCCATGAGTATCCAGTGCACTCCAAAACACTTCTGTGTCCGAATACTATCGTCCTATATATCGATCTTTACCTCTAGACCATTTCAAGACTTCTCGTCATGTCTGTGATCTCATCCGGGATCCGAACAACATTCGGTCACCAAATCATATAACTCATATAACACTGTATCGTCAACGAACGTTAAGCGTGCGGACCCTACGGGTTCGAGAACTATGTAGACATGACCGAGACACCTCTCCAGTCAATAACCGATAGCGGAACCTGGATGCCCGTATTGGCTCCTACATATTCTACGAAGATCTTTATCGGTTGAACCGTTATGACAACATAGTAATTCCCTTTGTCCATCAGTATGTTACTTGCCCAAGATTCGATCGCCGGTATCTTCATATCTAGTTCAATCTCGTTACGGGCAAGTCTCTTTACTCGTTCCGTCATACATCATATCGTAACTAACTCATTAGTCACTTTGCTTGCAAGGCTTCTTATGATGTGTATTACCGAGAGGGCCCAGAGATACCTCTCCGATACTCGGAGTGACAAATCATAATCTCGATCTATGCCAACTCAACAAACACCTTCGGAGGTACCTGTAGAGCATCTTTATGATCACCCAATTACGTTGTGACATTTGATAGCACACAAGGTATTCTTCCAGTATCCGGGAGTTGCATAATCTCATAGTCGAAGAAATATGTATTTGACATTAAGAAAGCAATAGCAATAAATTGAACGATCAATATGCTAAGCTAACGGATGGGTCTTTTCCATCACATCATTCTCCTAATGATGTGATCCCGTTATCAAATGACAACACATGTCTACGGTTAGGAAACCTTAACCATCTTTGATCAATGATCTAGTCTAGTAGAGGCTTACTAGGGACACGATATTTGTTTATATATTCACACATGTATTTAAGTTTTCGATCAATACAATTCTAGCATGAATAATAAACCTTTATAATGAATAAGGAAATATAAAATAACAATTTTATTATTGCCTCTAGAGCATATTTCCTTCAGTTGCATGGCAATGTATCTCGGAATGGCTATGGAAATGCCATAATAGGTAGGTATGGTGGCCGTTTTGAGGAAGATATATGGTGGCTTATGTGTGAAAGAGCGTATCATGTCATGGGATTTGGATGCACCGGCGAAGTTTGCACCAACTCTCAAGGTGAGAAAGGGAAATTCGCGGTACCGAAGAGGTTAGCAATGGTGGAAGGGTGAGAGTGCGTATAATCCATGGACTCAACATTGGTCATAAAGAACTCACATACTTATTGAAAAAGTTTATTAGCCCTCAAAACAAAGTACTAATATGAATGCTCCTAGGGGGATTGGTAGGAAAAGATCATCGCTCTTCCTCGACCGCCACTCATAAGGAAGAAAATCAAAAATAAATCATGCTCCAACTTCATTGCATAACGAGAGACCATACGTGCATGCTTCGGGATTCACAAACCTTAACACAAATATTCTTGCTAAACCACAATTACTCACTAGCATGACTCTAATATCACCATCTTTATATCTCAAAACAAATGCCAGGAATCAAACTTCTCATATATTCAATGATCATCATGAAAGTTTTTATTATATCCCTCTTGAATACCTGATCATATTAGGAGTAAATTCATAACCCAAGCAAATTGCCATACTATTTATAAGACTCTCAAAATAATATAAGTGAAGCATGAGAGTTCATCAATTTCTTCAAAATAAAACCACCGCCGTGCTCTAAAAAGATATAAGTGAAGCACTAGAGCAACTACCTAGCTCCAATGATATAAGTGAAGCACATAGATTATTCTAATAAATTAATGATTAATGTGTGTCCCTCTCAAAAGGTGTGTACATCAAGGATGATTGTGGCAAACTAAAAAGCAAAGACCCATAATACAATACTCTCCGAGCAAAACACATATCATGTAGTGAATAAAAATATAGCCTCAAGTAATTTACCGATGGATCGTAGACAAAAGAGGGGATGCCATCCGGGACATCCCCAAGCTTAGATGCTTGGTTGTACTTGAATATTACCTTGGGGTGCCTTGGGCATCCCCAATCTTATGCTCTTGCCACTCCTTATTCCGTAGTCCATCGAAACATCACCCAAAACTTGAAAACTTCACAACACAAAACTCAACAGAAAACTCGAGAGATCCGTTAGTATAATAAAACAAATAACCACTTTTAGGTACTGTTGTAAACTCATTACAATTTTATATTGGTGTTATATCTACTGTATTCTAACTTCTCCATGGCCCATACCCCCCGATACTACCCATAGATTCATCAAAATAAGAAAACAACACAATGAAAACAGAATGTGTCAAAAACAGAACTGTCTGTAGCAATATGGACTTTAACCAAACTTATGTAACTCCAAAACTTCTGAAAAATTAGGACAACATGGGAAATTTGTATATTAATAAATTGGAAAAAATCAGATTTTTTCGTTGCTCCAGCAGATCAGATCAATTCTTTTATTGGGCGCAAAAGTTTATGTTTTCTCATAGAATCAATTCTTTTACTTGGCACAAACACTAATTAAAACACTAAAACACAATCATAAAAGAACTATAATTGCATATTTATTAAAAAACAGAAGCAAAAACATAAAAACATAAAATTGGGTTGCCTCCCAACAAGCGCTATTTTTTACACCCCTAGCTAGGCATATTGCATAGGTCTAGGTTTTGTCATGTTTGGTATTCAATCCATAATGGGCCTGATAATAGATTCATATGGCAACTTAATTTTCTTTCTTGGAAAGTGTTCTGCCCTTCCTTAACGGAATTTGAAATCTAATGTTTCATTCTTTCATATCAATGATTGCACCAATCATTCTAAGGAAAGGTCTACCAAGAATAATAGGGCATGTAGGATTGCAATCTATATCAAGCACAATAAAATCTACGGGCACATAATTCCTATTAGCAAAAATAAGAACATCATTAATTCTTCCCATAGGTTTCTTAATAATGGAATCCGCTAAGTGCAAATTTAAAGAACAATCATCAAGTTTGTGGAAACCTAGCACATCACATAAAGTTTTTGGAATAGTGGAAACGCTAGCACCCAAATCACACAAAGCATTGCACTCATAATATTTAATCTTAATCTTAATAGTAGGTTCCCATTCATCATAAAGCTTTCTAGGGATTGAAACTTCCAACTCAAGTTTTTCTTCAAAGGATTTCATCATAGCATCAACGATATGTTTAGTAAAAGCCTTATTTTGATTATAAGCGTGAGGTGAATTAAGCATAGATTGCAACAAGGAAATACAATCAATCAAAGAATACTTATCATAATTAGAGTCCTTGAAATCCAAAAAAGTTGGCTCATCACTAGTTAAAGTTTTAACCTCGCCAATCCCACTTTTATCAATTTTTTTATTAAGATTTTCACCCTCCAAATTATTGGGACGCCTTCTAGCTAAAGTTGACTCATCTCCAATCCCTTCTTTATAAAGTTTTATATTAGAAAACAAAGATTCAATAGGAGTCACACCAATCACTTTAAGATCTTCATCATGATTATCGCAAAAACTAGAAGAACATACTTTTCTAGCCAGTCTCTCTTAGCGCGCAGCCTAGCGGTTATCTCCCTACTTTCATTAATAGAAATTTGGATAGCTTTCAAGGACTCATTAATATCTAGCTTGGGTGGCATAGATCTAATCTTAAAAGAATCAATCTCATGAGAAATTCTATCAATGTTTCTTGCCAAATCATCAATCTTCACTACTGCAGGATGCTGCTAACGCAACACTACAATCAGAGACCCTTCGTCGAAACTGTGTGCGATGCATTAATCACAAACGATGATGTAAAAAACCATCAAAAAAGATGCAAAACTTTTGCGATGGTTGATACATGAAACACGGTTCAGATTTTAGTTGCATGTGCGTTGCGGGGCATACGGTTTAGTTCAATGAACTGTTTGTGATGAGGCAGAACAACAAAACGGCAACCAGATGAAGGCGTGTGCGATAGACGGCATATAGTTCACTCGGATAAATTGTTTGTGATGTTGCGGAACAACAGAAACGGGCAGCCAGATGAAGGTATGCGCGATATACGACATACAGTTCACTGGGATGAACTGTTTGTGATTAGGAATCACAAAAGAAACGGTCAGCCAGATCAAGGTGTGTGCAATATATGGCATACGGTTCACTCGGATGAACTGTTTTCGATTAGGCAACGCAACAAAGACAGTTCAGCGAGATCAAGGTGTGTGCAATGGAGGGCATATAGTTCATTCCGATAAACTGTTTGTGTTGAGCCAAGAGAACAGAAACGTTTAACATAAACAAGATGTGTGTGATACGCAGCAAACATCCAATTACATAGGTGGCTAGTACACACATGACATTTCCACACACCAAAGTAAACTATTACATGTATAATTAACTAGGATAAACAATCATCTGATTATCATCTACTTCTTGTGACGCTTACCGCCACTGCTCTACTAGGATAAACAGAACAGTATTCTTACTGTGAATTGAAGGAAATATGCCCTAGAGGCAATAATAAAGTATTATTTATTTCCTTATATCATGATAAATGTTTATTATTCATGCTAGAATTGTATTAACCGGAAACATAATACATGTGTGAATACATAGACAAACAGAGTGTCACTAGTATGCCTCTACTTGACTAGCTCGTTAATCAAAGATGGTTATGTTTCCTAGCCATAGACATGAGTTGTCATTTGATTAACGGGATCACCTCATTAGGAGAATGACGTGATTGACTTGACCCATTCCGTTAGCTTAGCACTCGATCGTTTAGTTGCTATTGCTTTCTTCATGACTTATACATGTTCCTATGACTATGAGATTATGCAACTCCCGTTTACCGGAGGAACACTTTGTGTGCTACCAAACGTCACAACGTAAATGGGTGATTATAAAGGTGCTCTACAGGTGTCTCCAAAGGTACTTGTTGGGTTGGCGTATTTCGAGATTAGGATTTGTCACTCCAATTGTCGGAGAGGTATCTCTGGGCCCACTCGGTAATGCACATCACTATAAGCCTTGCAAGCATTGTGACTAATGAGTTAGTTGCGGGATGATGTGTTACGGAACGAGTAAAGAGACTTGCCGGTAACGAGATTGAACTAGGTATCGAGATACCGACGATCAAATCTCGGGCAAGTAACATACCGGTGACAAAGGGAACAACGTATGTTGTTATGCGGTCTGACCGATAAAGATCTTCGTAGAATATGTGGGAGCCAATATGGGCATCCAGGTCCCGCTATTGGTTATTGACCGGAGACGTGTCTCGGTCATGTCTACATAGTTCTCGAACCCGTAGGGTCCGCACGCTTAAAGTTACGATGACAGTTTTATTATGAGTTTTTTTGATGTACCGAAGGAGTTCGGAGTCCCGGATGAGATCGGGGACATGACGAGGAGTCTCGAAATGGCCGAGACATAAAGATCGATATATTGGACGACTATATTCGGACTTCGGAAAGGTTCCGAGTGATTCGGGTATTTTTCGGAGTACCGGAGAGTTACGGGAATTCGTATTGGGCCTTAATGGGCCATACGGGAAAGAAGAGAAAGGCCTCAAAAGGTGGCCGCACCCCTCCCCATGGTCTGGTCCGAATTGGACTAGGGAAGGGGGCGCACCCTTCCTTCTTTCTCCTTCCCCCTTCCCTTCTCCTACTCCCACAAGGAAAGGAGGAGTCCTACTCCCGATGGGAGTAGGACTCCCCCTATGGCGTGCCTCTCCCCTTGGCCGGCTGCCTCCCCATTGCTCTTTTATATACGGGGGCAGGGGGGCACCCCAGAGACACAACAATTGATCCTTGTGATCTCTTAGCCGTGTGCGGTGCCCCCCTCCACCATATTACACCTCGATAATACCGTTGCGGAGCTTAGGCGAAGCCCTGCGTCGGTGGAACATCATCATCGTCACCACGCCGTCGTGCTGACGAAACTCTCCCTCAACACTCGGCTGGATCGGAGTTCGAGGGACGTCATCGAGCTAAACGTGTGTAGAACTCGGAGGTGCCGTGCATTCGGTACTTGATCGGTCGGATCGTGAAGACGTACGACTACATCAACCGCGTTGTGATAACGCTTCCGCTGTCGGTCTACGAGGGTACGTGGACAACACTCTCCCCTCTCGTTGCTATGCATCACCATGATCTTGCGTGTGCGTAGGAATTTTTTTGAAATTACTACGTTCCCCAACAGTGGCATCCGAGCCTGGTTTTATGCGTTGATGCTATGCACGAGTAGAACACAAGTGAGTTGTGGGCGATATAAGTCATACTGCTTACCAGCATGTCATACTTTGGTTCAGCGGTATTGTGAGATGAAGCGGCCCGGACCGACATTACGCGTACGCTTACGCGAGACTGGTTTCACCGTTCGGAGCACTCGTTGCTTAAAGGTGACTGGCGGGTGTCTGTCTCTCTCACTTTAGTTGAACCGAGTGTGGCTACGCCCGGTCCTTGCGAAGGTTAAAACAGCACCAACTTGACAAACTATCGTTGTGGTTTTGATGCGTAGGTAAGAACGGTTCTTGCTAAGCCCGTAGCAGCCACGTAAAACTTGCAACAACAAAGTAGAGGACGTCTAACTTGTTTTTGCAGGGCATGTTGTGATGTGATATGGTCAAGACATGATGTGATATAATGTGTTGTATGAGATGATCATGTTTTGTAACCGAGTTATCGGCAACTGGCAGGAGCCATATGGTTGTCGCTTTATTGTATGAGATGCAATCGCCATGTAATAGTTTTACTTTATCACTAAGCGGTAGCGATAGTCGTAAAAGCAATAAGTTGGCGATACGACAACGATGCTACGATGGAGATCAAGGTGTCGCGCCGGTGACGATGGTGATCATGACGGTGCTTCGGAGATGGAGATCACAAGCACAAGATGATGATGGCCATATCATATCACTTATATTGATTGCATGTGATGTTAATCCTTTATGCATCTTATCTTGCTTTGTTTGACGGTAGCATTATAAGATGATCCTTCACTAAATTATCAAAGTATAAGTGTTCTCCCTGAGTATGCACCGTTGCAAAAGTTCTTCGTGCTGAGACACTACGTGTTAATCGGGTGTGATAGGCTCTACGTTCAAATACAACGGGTGCAAAACAGTTGCACACGCGGAATACTCAGGTTAAACTTGACGAGCCTAGCATATACAGATATGGCCTCGGAACACAGAGACCGAAAGGTCGAGCGTGAATCATATAGTAGATATGATCAACATAGTGATGTTCACCATTGAAACTACTCCATCTCACGTGTTAATCGGACATGGTTTAGTTGATATGGATCACGTGATCACTTAGAGGATTAGAGGGATGTCTATCTAAGTGGGAGTTCTTAAGTAATATGATTAATTGAACTTAAATTTATCATGAACTTAGTCCTGATAGTATTTTGCAAATTATGTTGTAGATCAATAGCTCGCGTTGTTGCTTCCCTGTGTTTATTTTGATATGTTCCTAGAGAAAAATTATGTTGAAAGATGTTAGTAGCAAAGATGCGGATTGGATCCGTGATCTGAGGATTATCCTCATTGCTGCACAGAAGAATTATGTCCTTGATGCACCGCTAGGTGACAGACCTATTGCAGGAGCAGATGCAGACGTTATGAACGTTTGGCTAGCTCAATATGATGACTACTTGATAGTTTAGTGCACCATGCTTAACGGCTTAGAATCGGGACTTCAAAGACGTTTTGAACGTCATGGACCATATGAGATGTTCCAGGAGTTGAAGTTAATATTTCAAGCAAATACCCGAGTTGAGAGATATGAAGTCTCCAACAAGTTCTATAGCTAAAAGATGGAGGAGAATCGCTCAACTAGTGAGCATGTGCTCAGATTGTCTGGGTACTACAATCGCTTGAATCAAGTGGGAGTTAATCTTCCAGATAAAATAGTGATTGACAGAATTCTCTAGTCACCATCACCAAGTTAGTAGAACTTCGTGATGAACTATAATATGCAAGGGATGACGAAAGTAATTCCCGAGCTCTTCGTGATGCTGAAATCGACGAAGGTAGAAATCAAGAAAAACATCAAGTGTTGATGGTTGACGAGACCACTTCAAGTGTTGATGGTTGACAAGACCACTAGTTTCAAGAAAAGGGCAAAGGGAAGAAGGGGAACTTCAAAAGAACGGCAAGCAAGTTGCTACTCAAGTGAAGAAGCCCAAGTCTGTACCTAAGCCTGAGACTAAGTGCTTCTACTGCAAAGGGACTGGTCACTGGAAGCGGAACTACCCCAAGTATTTGGTGGATAAGAAGGATGGCAAAGTGAACAAAGGTATATTGGATATACATGTTATTGATGTGTACTTACTAGTGTTTATAGCAACCCCTCAGTATTTGATACTGGTTCAGTTGCTAAAGAGTAGTAACTCGAAAACGGGAGTTGCAGAATAAACAGAGACTAGTAAAAGGCGAGGTGACGATGTGTGTTGGAAGTAGTTCCAAGATTGATATGATCATCATCGCACACTCCCTATACTTTCGGGATTAGTGTTGAAACTAAATAAGTGTTATTTGGTGTTTGCGTTGAGCATGAATATGATTTGATCATGTTTATTGCAATACGGTTATTCATTTAAGTTAGAGAACAATTGTTGTTCTGTTTACATGAATAAAAACCTTCTATGGTCATACACACCAACGAAAATGGTTTGTTGGATCTCGATCGTAGTGATACACATATTCATAATAATGAAGCCAAAAGATGCAAAGTTAATAATGATAGTGCAACTTATTTGTGGCACTGCCGTTTAGGTCATATTGGTGTAAAGCGCATGAAGAAACTCCATACTGATGGGATTTTGGAATCACTTGATTATGAATCACTTGATGCTTGCGAACCGTGCCTCATGGGCAAGATGACTAAAAACGCCGTTCTCCGGAACTATGGAGAGAGCAACGGATTTGTTGGAAATCATACATACAGATGTATGTGGTCCGATGAATATTGAGGCTCGTAGCAGGTATCATTATTTTCTGACCTTCACAGATGATTTGAGCAGATATGGGTATATCTACTTGATGAAACATAAGTCTGAAGCATTTGAAAAGTTCAAAGAATTTCAGAGTGAAGTAGAAAATCATCGTGACGAGAAAATAAGGTTTCTATGATTTGATCGCGGAGACAAATATTTGAGTTACGAGTTTGGTCTTCGATTAAAACAATGTGGAATAATTTCACAAATTCACGCCACCTGGAACACCACGGTGTAATGGTGTGTCCGAACATCGTAATCGTACTTTATTAGATATGGTGCGATATATGATGAATCTTACCGATCTACCACTATCGTTTTGGGGTTATGCATTAGAGACAGCTGCATTCACGTTAAATAGGGCACCATCAAAATCCGTTGAGACGACGCCTTATGAACTATGGTTTGGCAAGAAACCAAAGTTGTCGTATCTTAAAGTTTGGGGTTGCGATGCTTATGTGAAGAAACTTCAACCTGATAAGCTCGAACCCAAATCGGAGAAATGTGTCTTCATAGGATACCCAAAAGAGACTGCTGGGTATACCTTCTATCACAGATCCGAAGGCAAGATATTCGTTGCTAGGAATGGATCCTTTCTAGAGAAGGAGTTTCTCTCGAAAGATGTGAGTGGGAGGAAAGTAGAACTTGATGAGGTAACTGTACCTGCTCCCTTATTGGAAAGTAGTTCATCACAAGAAACGGTTCCTGTGACGCCTATACCAATTAGTGAGGAAGTTAATGATGATGATGATCATGAAACTTCAGATCAAGTTGTTACTAAACCTTGTAGGTCAACCAGAGTAAGATCCGCACCAGAGTGGTACGGTAATCCTGTTCTGGAGGTTATGTTACTAGACCATGACAAACCTACGAACTATGAAGAAGCGATGGTGAGCCCAGATTCCGCAAAATGGCTTGAGGCCATGAAATCTGAGATGAGATCCATGTATGAGAACAAAGTATGGACTTTGATTGACTTGCCCAATGATCGGCGAGCCATTGAGATTAAATGGATCTTCAAGAGGAAGACGGACGCTGATAGTAGTGTCACTATCTACAAAGCTAGAATTGTCGCAAAAAGGTTTTCGACAAGTTCAAGATGTTGACTACGATGAGAGTTTCTCACTCGTATCTATGCTTAAGTCTGTCCGAATCATGTTAGCAATTGCCGCATTTTATGAAATCTGGCAAATGGATAAACAAAACTGCATTCCTTAATGGATTTATTAAAGAAGAGTTGTATATGATGCAACCAGAAGGTTTTGTCAATCCTAAAGGTGCTAACAAAATATGCAAGCTCCAGCGATCCATCTATGGACTGGTGCAAGCATCTCGGAGTTGGAATATACACTTTGATAAGTTGATCAAAGGATATAGTGTTATACAGACTTGCGGTGAAGCCTGTATTTACAAGAAAGTGAGTGGGAGCACTACAGCATTTCTGATAAGTATATGTGAATGACATATTGTTGATCGGAAATAATGTAGAATTATTCTGCAAAGCATAAAGGAGTGTTTGAAAGGAGTTTTTCAAAGAAAGACCTCGGTGAAGCTGCTTACATATTGAGCATCAAGATCTATAGAGATAGATCAAGACGCTTGATAAGTTTTTTCAATGAGTACATACCTTAACAAGATTTTGAAGTAGTTCAAAATAGAACAGTCAAAGAAAGAGTTCTTGCTTGTGTTACAAGGTGTGAAATTGAGTAAGACTCAAAACCCGACCATGGCAGAAGATAGAAAGAGAATGAAAGTCATTCCCTATGCCTTGGCCATAGGTTCTATAAAGTATGCCATGCTGTGTACCAGATCTATTATATACCCTACACTGATTTTGGCAAGGGAGTACAATAGTGATCTAGGAGTAGATCACTGGACAGCGGTCAAAATTATCCTTAGTGGAATAAGGATATGTTTCTCGATTATGGAAGTGACAAAAGGTTCGTCGTAAAGGGTTACGTCGATGCAAGTTTTGACACTAAATCTAGATGACTCTAAGTCTCGGTCTAGATACATATTGAAAGTGGGAGCAATTAGCTAGAGTAGCTCCGTGCAGAGCATTGTAGACATAGAAATTTGCAAAATACTTACGGATCTGAATGTGACAGACCCGTTGACTAAAATTATCTCACAATCAAAACATGATCACACCTTAGTACTCTTTGGGTGTTAATCACATAGCGATGTGAACTAGATTATTGACTCTAGTAAACCCTTTGAGTGTTGGTCACATAGAGATGTGAACTATGGGTGTTAATCACATGGTGATGTGAATTATTGATGTTAAATCACATGGCGATGTGAACTAGATTATTGACTCTAGTGCAAGTGGGAGACTGAAGGAAATATGCCCTAGAGGCAATAATAAAGTATTATTTATTTCCTTATATCATGATAAATGTTTATTATTCATGCTAGAATTGTATTAACCGGAAACATAATACATGTGTGAATACATAGACAAACAGAGTGTCACTAGTATGCCTCTACTTGACTAGCTCGTTAATCAAAGATGGTTATGTTTCCTAGCCATAGACATGAGTTGTCATTTGATTAACGGGATCACCTCATTAGGAGAATGACGTGATTGACTTGACCCATTCCGTTAGCTTAGCACTCGATCGTTTAGTATTGCTATTGCTTTCTTCATGACTTATACATGTTCCTATGACTATGAGATTATGCAACTCCCGTTTACCGGAGGAACACTTTGTGTGCTACCAAACGTCACAACGTAAATGGGTGATTATAAAGGTGCTCTACAGGTGTCTCCAAAGGTACTTGTTGGGTTGGCGTATTTCGAGATTAGGATTTGTCACTCCAATTGTCGGAGAGGTATCTCTGGGCCCACTCGGTAATGCACATCACTATAAGCCTTGCAAGCATTGTGACTAATGAGTTAGTTGCGGGATGATGTGTTACGGAACGAGTAAAGAGACTTGCCGGTAACGAGATTGAACTAGGTATCGAGATACCGACGATCAAATCTCGGGCAAGTAACATACCGGTGACAAAGGGAACAACGTATGTTGTTATGCGGTCTGACCGATAAAGATCTTCGTAGAATATGTGGGAGCCAATATGGGCATCCAGGTCCCGCTATTGGTTATTGACCGGAGACGTGTCTCGGTCATGTCTACATAGTTCTCGAACCCGTAGGGTCCGCACGCTTAAAGTTACGATGACAGTTTTATTATGAGTTTATGTATGTTGATGTACCGAAGGAGTTCGGAGTCCCGGATGAGATCGGGGACATGACGAGGAGTCTCGAAATGGCCGAGACGTAAAGATCGATATATTGGACGACTATATTCGGACTTCGGAAAGGTTCCGAGTGATTCGGGTATTTTTCGGAGTACCGGAGAGTTACGGGAATTCGTATTGGGCCTTAATGGGCCATACGGGAAAGGAGAGAAATGCCTCAAAAGGTGGCCGCACCCCTCCCCATGGTCTGGTCCGAATTGGACTAGGGAAGGGGGGCGCACCCTTCCTTCTTTCTCCTTCCCCCTTCCCTTCTCCTACTCCCACAAGGAAAGGAGGAGTCCTACTCCCGGTGGGAGTAGGACTCCCCCTATGGCGCGCCTCTCCCCTTGGCCGGCTGCCTCCCCCTTGCTCCTTTATATACGGGGGCAGGGGGCACCCCAGAGACACAACAATTGATCCTTGAGATCTCTTAGCCGTGTGCGGTGCCCCCCTCCACCATATTACACCTCGATAATACCGTTGCGGAGCTTAGGCGAAGCCCTGCGTCGGTGGAACATCATCATCGTCACCACGCCGTCGTGCCGACGAAAATCTCCCTCAACACTCGGCTGGATCGGAGTTCGAGGGACGTCATCGAGCTGAACATGTGTAGAACTCGGAGGTGCCGTGCGTTTGGTACTTGATCGGTCGGATCGTGAAGACGTACGACTACATCAACCGCGTTGTGATAACGCTTCCGCTGTCGGTCTACGAGGGTACGTGGACAACACTCTCCCCTCTCGTTGCTATGCATCACCATGATCTTGCGTGTGCGTAGGAAATTTTTTGAAATTACTACGTTCCCCAACATGAATAGTGTGCTCTGTTGGGCACACAAGTATATGGATCATAGCCTTGGGCGAGCAATGTGCCCGCACGCGTCATGCTAGCTCGATGTTCCTTCTATGCTAAATTTCCATTAATTGATGGCGTTTTATGAACACACCATCGTTTCCCGCCATTTCCTCGCCGGTTTCCCGCGCCACCCAGCGATATTGCGCATAAACCTAGGCGCTGCGAGATGCATGGAGGCAACAAGCGCAGCCTGTAGCACATCCACCTTTTCCAAGCATGCCAACCCACCAAAGTGCCGCCTCTGCTATCAACCTCCTCGATGAGGAAAACGAGAAGGCGCCACGGCCCGTCGAGGCCAAGGTGCTCCCCGGCAACGCGATGGATGATGCCATGATGTGCGTCATCGCCAGGGTTGAGCAGACCTGTGACGCCCGGGTAATCAAGCTACAGTAACCCTCTGTTAAGGATGCCACGTCACTTTGATTTATGTTGCTAATCTCGCGTTAGTTCGAAATCATTTCAAATTCAAGATTCAAAATCAACAAACATTAAAAGTTTTCAAATGTCAAAACTAAAATTTTCTAAATATGACAATAAATCATATGTAATATCGATGGAGAAACCACACTTTTATGAAGTGTTAAAATGCACTATAATAAACAAACTGTGGCAAAACAGTTATTCAAATGCTTTTAAAAAATAATAAACTATTTCAAAACTATTTTTATTTCAGTGCTAAACTGTTTGTGGCAGTGGCATATGTATTAAAACTAAATTAGGAACTAGTTTTGTATTTCATTTAAACTACAAAAGGGTGAAACTAAGAGAAAGCAGAAACAAGAAAATAAATAAAAAGAAATAAAAATAAAACAAACAAAATGACAGGACAAACCCCCTCCCCTTGGTCTGTTTGGCCCATTTGGCCAACAGCCAGCTGGCCCACTTCCCCCGGCCTATATGGCCTGCCCCAACTCCTAACCCTAATCCCCTCCCTCACAACCCCCCCGATCCAGTCCCCTCCCCACTCGCGCCCCCACTCTCCCTCTCCCCCAATCCAATCGGGATCGGGCTCGAATGTCGCCGCCTGGAGCCACATCGCCGGAGCCTCGCGCCAACCCCGTCGCCGGATCGCCTTCGTCGCCGTCGCTGGACACGCCTCGCCTTCGTCCACGGAGCCCCGCCTCGCCGGAGCTGCCCCGCCGTCCTCTCCGTCGCGACCTCGACTCCTCCCTGAGCCCACTGCCCGAACCCCTACAGCCCCGGTGAGGACCCCGGTCCTCCTCTCCCCCTGCCGGATGCCGTCCGCCGTGCCCGACCGCGCCGTTGCGCGGGCCACTGCCCCGCTTGTAAGCCTCGCCGCTGAACGCACTCCGCCGCGGCACCTCCGCACGCGCACGAGCACGCGCTCAAGGCCGTGGCCTCCTCCTCGTGCCGCGCCTGGACCGGCGTCCCACACGCGCGCCCGCTGCACTACGCCGTCCGCCGTCCGCGCCTCGCCGCGCCGTCCTTGCCGCGCTGCACCGTCCGCCTCTGCCGCCGCCCTCGTTCCCCTGCGTTCTCGCTGCAGCCCGCTCGCGCTCGTTGCGCCCTTGCCCTTGCCGCACCCTCTGTCCCGTGCGCTCGCGCGCCTGCTACTCGCCGCCGCCCCTCGCGGTTGGCCACCGGCCCGTGCGGCCACAGCCCCGGCCATCGCCTGCCTCTGCTCACCGGCCGGCCTCCGCTGCGTTCCGACCGTGACCCGGAACCCCCCCTCCGCTCGCTGGCCGGCCTCCTCGCTGCGGCCGGCGCCCTCCCTTGGCCGCGCCGTGGGCACGGCCCCGCCGGTGCCCTCCGTCGCCTCCATGCGGGTGCGCGGACGCCCGCACCCTGCGCCCGCAAACCCACTAGGCCCCCTGGGCCACAGACATGTGGGGCCCGACCCCAGAACGTTTAATAAAAAAGAATTAAAAATATAATAATATATATATATTAATTAAATTAATTAATTGTGTTTAATTAACCTAATTAACTAGTTATAATTAATTAAATAGTAATTAGATTAGTTAAACCCTAATTAGATTAAACAGTCTATGACAGATGGGTCCCACACGTCAGTTTGACCCAGTCAACGTTTTGTTGACTGCTGATGTCATGCTGACGTCAGCAAACACTATTCTGGATAATGTTTATTTAAAATAATTAAATAAATCCTAAAAATGATTTAAATCTTTTAAAATTAATATAAAATAAACCGTAGCTCGGATGAAAATACTTTGTACATGAAAGTTGCTCAGAACGACGAGGCGAATCCGAATACGCAGTCCGTTCATTTGCCACACGTCCCTAGCATAACAAACCTGCAACCGTCCCCCTTCGGTTCGTTGTCTGAAAATGCCAAACACTGGGAATACTTTCTCGGATGTTTCCCTCCCTTCGCCGGTATCACCTATCCCTGTGTTACGTCATCCCTAGCACAACGTATTGCCGCGTCTTGCTTTGTGTTACATTTGTTTGCTCTGTATTTACTGTTTCTCCCCCCTCTTCTTCTCCGATAGACCCCGAGACCGGCGCTGATGCCACTGAGTACGACTACGTCACCGATGACCCCTCCTTGCCAGAGCAACCAGGCAAGCCCCCCCCTTGATCACCAGATATCGCCTATTCTTCTCTATACTGCTTGCATTAGAGTAGTGTAGCATGTTACTGCTTTCGGTTAATCCTATTCTGTTGCATAGCCTGTCATTGTTGCTACATTTGTTACCCTTACCTGCTATCCTACTGCTTAGTATAGGATGCTAGTGTTCCATCAGTGGCCCTACACTCTTGTCCGTCTGCCATGCTATACTATCGGGCCGTGATCACTAGGGAGGTGATCACGGGTATATACTATATACTTCATATACATGACACATGTGGTGACTAAAGTCGGGTCGGCTCGTTGAGTACCCGCAAGTGATTCTGATGAGGGGGCTGAAAGGACAGGTGGCTCCATCCCGGTAGAGGTGGGCCTGGGTTCCTGACGGCCCCCGGCTGTTACTTTGTGGCGGAGCGACATGGGAGGTTGAGACCACCTAGGAGAGAGGTGGGCCTGGCCCTGGTCGGCGTTCGCGGATACTTAACACGCTTAATGAGATCTTGGTATTTGAGCTGAGTCTGGCCATTTGGTCTATACGCACTAACCAGCTACGCGGGAACAGTTATGGGCACTCGACGTCGTGGTATCAGCCGAAGCTCTTTTTGACGTCAGCGACTGAGTGGCGCGCGCCGCATTGGACCGTAAGCTCGCGCTTGTATTAAGGGGGCTAGGTCTGCTTCCGGCCGCGTACGCAACGTGCAGGTGTGCAATGGGCGATGGGCCCAGACCCCTGCGCGCATAGGGTTTAGACCGGCGTGCTGACCTCTTTGTTGAGCCTAGGTGGGGTTGCGACGTGTTGATCTTCCGAGGCCGGGCATGACCCAGAAAAGTGTGTCCGGCCAAATGGGATCGAGCGTGTTGGGTTATGTGGTGCACCCCTGCAGGGAAGTTTATCTATTCGAATAGCCGTGTCCCTCGGTAAAAGGACGACCCGGAGTTGTACCTTGACCTTATGACAACTAGAACCGGATACTTAATAAAATACACCCTTCCAAGTGCCAGATACAACCCGGTGATCGCTCTCTAACAGGGCGACGAGGAGGGGATCGCCGGGTAGGATTATGCTATGCGATGCTACTTGGAGGACTTCAATCTACTCTCTTCTACATGCTGCAAGATGGAGATGGCCAGAAGCGTAGTCTTCGACAGGACTAGCTATCCCCCTCTTATTCTAGCATTCTGCAGTTCAGTCCACTGATATGCCCCTTTACACATATACCCATGGATATGTATTGTAGCTCCTTGCTTGCGAGTACTTTGGATGAGTACTCACGGTTGCTTTTCTCCCTCTTTTCCCCTTTTTATACCTGGTTGTCGCAACCATATGCTGGAGTCCAGGAGCTAGAGATCCCGAGGATGATTCTACATGGAGTTCGGCTTCGAGGAGTAGTTAGGAGGTCCCAGGCAGGAGGCCTTGCCTTTTTGATCGTTGCTACTTCTGTGCTAGCCTTCTTAAGGCAAACTTGTTTAACTTATGTCTGTACTCAGATATTGTTGCTTCCGCTGACTCGTCTATGATCGAGCACTTGTATTCGAGCCCTCGAGGCCCCTGGCTTGTATTATGATGCTTGTATGACTTATTTATGTTTTATAGTTGTGTTGTGATATCTTCCCGTGAGTCCCTGATCTTGATCGTACACATTTGCGTGCATGATTAGTGTACGGTCAAATCGGGGGCGTCACAAGACCCTTAGTGCATGCACTTCAGCGCTGCGGATCAAGATAGGCATGTCAGCGCCGAGAGGCTGCAGCTCGTCGCACAACATGATCGATGGCGCGGCGCTCCGCACAGCAAGAGCAGATCCATCAGCGCTTGCCTGCTGTCGACAAGGCGTCGCAGCTGGGTACACGTCCCGTCAGTACCCCCATTCCTCGCCAGGAGTGGGCAGAGGCCGTTTCCGCCGTACATGCACTGGACGCCCGCCGCGCCGTTCGCATGGGTCGCGTCATTCGCCTTGTCCGCGGCCCGCTCGATGCCAACATGATGGTCGCTAGGCTCGACCGCCTCCTTGGCCCAGGTGTTCACCTAGGCGTAGTAGAGGAACATGGCCATCGCATCCTCCAGCTGGTGATCTCAGATGAAATAGCCAACTTTGAGCTCGAGATCACGCTCCAGATGTACCGCGAGCATGTCGACCGCTTGGACGAACGCCTGCACGAGTTCAGGCAGAGCCAAGAGCTACCGTAGGCAAGGGCTTCTAGTCATGGTCTCATGGACGAGTTTTATTTTGTTGAGTCATTTCGACGTGGATCGCTATGTATTCACAGCAATCATAATATTGCTCTGTTTATTGCTCTGCTTCAATGTGTGTACTCTTTTTTCTGTTCTTATATGTTCCGTTTCAATGTGTGTGTATGCTTTCCATTCTGTATATGTGGATGATAATAGCTAGATAGAAACTAGTATACGAAAACATATAGAAAATGGAATTCATAATATATATATTAATTGTTCATTAGTTCATCATAGAATATATATAATATCATCACATATACGTGATGATACTTAACTACTAGGTACAATGCATACAATTGAAAACAAACAATACTAAAACTAATAATCCCTCCTAGGGGCAGTATTCGGGCAGCCCCTCGCCAGCAGCTCCCTGGTGCATGGTGTCTTTCCAGCGCGGAGGTAGTACTCCGCCTCGCAGCGGTTGACGTACCTATCTGCCTCTTGCTGGCGGACGAGCGTGAATGATCTTGCCATTTCATTGGGCGCCCACCGGAGCTCCTTGTCAGTGGCACGTTGGAGCTTATCGGCCCACCTCCACACAGCGATGAGGCGCCTAACACCTTTGACCCTCCTAGTGAAGTACCCGTCTTCGTACACCTCCTCGGCACGACGACGCGCCCGCCCCCAAAAGCTCCACCGCCTCCTTTTTCTAGGCGGCATCACGGGCTTCACAGTCCGCCTGGTACCTGGCTTCCTCCTCCGCCATCTCCTTCTTGAACGCCACTTGCCTGGCTTTCTTAGTCGGCGACAGCGACTTCCACGGACAAAGATTGTACTAGCCCCAAAACCACTCCAAAGTTGGGGGGTCCGGCGCAACCTCATCCGGCGGCGCATAGTGGTCCTCCTCGTCGCTGCTCTTCAACTGAGCGTCCTCAGGGGGGGCGCCTCCTCGTTGGCGCGTGGGCAGATCGGCGGCGCCATGGCAGAGATTTGAGAGAGAGAGAGAGGGCGAGCGAGGGTAGGATGTAGATGAGAATGATGGCGGGATGACGTGAGCAAGGTAGTATTTATTGGCGGCCAAAATCTAGATCAACCAAAACAGTACACACGCTGGTCGCCTGAATTTACGAGTACTGTAGTTTGAGTTACACACGATTCCCGCAGCAAAAGCCGTTTAATAACCCGCGCCACTCACCTTCCAAACCTCGAGGCGAGAAATAGAGTGCCAATCGTGTGGGCTCGGTTGTCTTGCCAGATCTTTACATTTTCTAATTTGAACACCAGATATTTACATCATCTCATCTTTTTTAATTTTTTTGGAATTTAAATGCCATGGCCTCCATGCATGTGTCCAAGCCGTGACACCAATATGTTTGAAAAATTGTTCCAATTTACTACACATGTAATTAACTCGCACATAAGTACACAAATATATTTTTCAAACCATTATGGTTAGCCGCTGCATGTAGATATAGTTCATATTTGGACTACAGTCATTAAATGGCTAGAAAATCACTTAAATGTCTTAAAAAGGTCAAATGGCTCCTAAAATTTCCCAAATTTTGACATGGTAGTTGTATTAGTGCACGTTAACTGTAGAAAAAATTTCAAGCCCATAATAGGAAGATATCAACGATTCGTCATCAAACATGCATTGTCCCCTCTCGAAACCACGACCTTCTAATGAGTTGCTCCGGTTTGTGAGGGTGTGTGTCCAAACTTTCATGAAACAGGCCAATTTTTTTACCACATCATCTTGGTGGCATGACATTACGTCAAGCAAGGTTTCATGTGTTTCTGATCATTTTTATTTTTTTGGAATTTAAATGGCATGGCACTCCATGCATGTGTCCAGGCCATGACACAAATATGTTTGAAAATTCCTTCCAATTTACTGCACATGGAATTAACTCGCACAGAAGTACACAAAAATATGATTTTTCAAACAGTAATGGTTAGCCGTTGCATGTAGATGTAGTTCAAATTTCAATTAAATCACTTAAATGTCCTTAAGAGGTCAAATGACCCCTAGAATTTTTCCAAATTTTCATGTGACAGTTGTATTACTGCATGTTGAATGTATAATTTTTTTGAAGGCCATATGAGAAAGCTATCTCCTGTTCGTCATCAAACATGGATTGTTCCCTCTCGGAATCACGAGCCTTCTAGTGAGTTTGCTCCGGTTTGTGAGGGGTGTGTGTCCAAACTTTCGTCAAACATGCTAATTTTTTTACCACACCATGTTGGTGGCATGACATTACGTCAAGCAATGTTTCATGTTTTTTGATCATTTTTTAATTTTTTGAAATTTAAATGCCATGGTACTTCATGCATGTGTCCAGGCCGTGACACCAATATGTTTAAAAATTCCTTCTAATTTACTGCACATGGAATTAACTCGCACACAAGTACATAGATATGATTTTTCAAACCGTTATGGTTAGCTGTTGCATGTAGATGTAGTTCAAATTTGAATTATGGTCATTAAATGGCTAGAAAATCACTTTAAGTGTCTTTAAAAGGTCAAATGACACCTAGAATTTTCCAAATTTTCACATGACAGTTGTATTAGTGCACGTTAAATGTAGAAAAAAATTGAAGGCCGTAAGAGGAAGCTATCTCTCGTTCGTCATCAAACATGCATTGTTCCCTCTCGGAACCACGAGCCTTCTAGTGACTTGCTCCGGTTTGTGAGGGGTGTGTGTCCAAACTTTTGTCAAACATGCCAAATTTTTTACCACATCATCTTGGTGGCTTGAAATTACATCAAGCAAGGTTTCATCTGTTTCTGATCATTTTTTATTTTTTTTGGAATTTAAATGCCATGACACTCAATGCATGTGTCTAGGCTGTGACACCAATATGTTTGAAAATTCCTTCTAATTTACTACACATGGAATTAACTCGCACGCAAGTACACAGATATGATTTTTCAAACCGTTATGGTTAGCCGTTGCATGTAGATGTAGTTCAAATTTGAATTACGATCATTAAATGGCTAGAAAATCACTTAAATGTCTTTAAAAGGTCAAATGACCCCTAGAATTTTCCAAATTTTCAAATGACAGTTGTATTAGTGCACGTCAAATGTAGAAATTTTTTGAAGGCAGTAAGACAAAGCTATCGCCCGTTCGTCATCAAACATGCATTGTTCCCTCTCGGAACCACGAGCCTTCTAGTGAGTTGCTACGGTTTGTGAGGGGTGTGTGTCCAAACTTTCATCAAACATGCCAAAAAATTCACCACATCATCTTGGTGGCATGACATTACATCAAGCAAAGTTTTATGTGTTTATGATATTTTTTAACTATTTGGAATTTAAATGCCATGGCACTCCATGCATGTGTCATAGTCGTGAGACCAATATGTTTGAAAATTCCTTCCAATTTACTACACATGTAACTCGCACAGAAGTACACAAATATGATTTTCAAATTGTTATGGTTAGCTGTTGCATGTAGATGCAGTTCAAATTTGAATTACGGTCGTTAAATGCCTGGAAAATCACTTAAATGTCTTTAAAAGGTCAAATGACCCCTGAAATTTTCCAAATTTTCAAATGACAGTCGTGTTAGTGCATGTTAACTGTAGATTTTTTTAAGGCCGTAAGAGGAAGCTATCGCCCGTTCGTCATCAAACATGCATTGTTCCCTCTTGGAACCACGAGCCTTCTAGTGAGTTGCTCCGGTTTGTGAGGGGTCTGTGTCCAAACTTTCGTCAAACATGCCAAAAAAATTTACCAAATCATCTTGGTGGCATGACATTACATCAAGCAAGGTTTCATGTGTTTCTGATCTTTTTTAATTTTTGGAATTTAAATGCCATGGCACTCCATGCTTTGTGTCATAGCCGTGAGACCAAAATGTTTTAAAATTCCTTCCAATTTACTGCACATGGAACTAACTCGCACACAAGTACACAAATATGACTTTTCAAACTGTTATGGTTAGCTGTTGCATGTACATGTAGTTCAAATCTGAATTACGGTCATTAAATGACTAGAAAATCACTTAAATGTCTTAAAAGGTCAAACGACCCCTGAAATTTTCCAAATTTTGACATGACAGTTGTATTAGTACTACAAATTTTCTCGTGCATTTAAAACACCATCCGTTGCCACTTTACTCCAAATTTGTCTTTCACAGCTAATAAAAAATATCATCAACATCACACACAATTTTTTTGTAAGAACGGTTTGCGATGAAAATTCATGGGTCTATTTAAGTCTTCCTCCTTAAGCTTCGCCGGCTCGTCTGCTCCAGTGCCGGAAACCCCTGAATCCACGAATCCCGATCCCCATTCCCGCAACCCCTTCTTACAAAGATAACGCCATGGAAACGCTTCGTGAGGGCCCATACGGTGGCCGCGTCCTCCCCGGGCGCTGTCGCCTGTGCCGAGAGCACGGCCACCTACGCCGAGACTGCCGCCGCATCCGCATTGAGCGCAGCCACATCCGCCATGAGGGCATCTGTGGCAGCCGACAGGGTAGCTGCAGCAGCCGAGACGGCTGCAGCAGCTGCTGCGACGGTGGCTGCAAACGCCAAGAGCTCTCGAGCTGCTGTCCGTGCCGCCGACGTGGCCCTGGCCCGGGTCGAGGCCATACACGCCCAGATCGAGGACGCACATGCCAAGATATTCCAGACCACCTCAGAATCCAGCATGCAAACCACGTCTGAAAAGGCGGCGGTGGCCATGGAGCACCTGCTTCCTCATGAGATCACCGAGCGGGAGCTGGAGATGCAGGAAGCAACAAAGATCGAGGAGCGCCAGGAGCAGGAGTTGCACGTGGCCGAAGTCGAGGTAGAGAAGAGTCTGTCCACCGAGGAATCAGCGGTGGAGTACCAACGTGAGCTCTGGCGCAACCACTACTACGAGTACTACAACCTTGAGAGCGGCGCCGAGGACGAGGACGAGGACGCGGTCGACTTCAGCGGGGGGGGGGGGGGATGCGAAGTCCTCCAACGGCAGCATGTCGCCAGGACAAGTCATCGATGTCTCATCTCACGCCGGCGATGCATAGGCTGGCGCGGCGACAACTTTGTTAAAATTATGCATACTTAGGGTTTGTTTGTAATGCTGGTCTTTTGTTAGAGCAATGTTTAGGTCAATTGGCTCAGTTTAATTACTAAAATTGATCGATTCACTAAGTGTGGTCTGTGTGCTGTACGCTCTTTTGTGTGCCCAAATTAGCAAGGGTATTAAAATTATGCAATGATGTGGATGAGGACAGTACCCCGGGAAATTTCCACCAAAATTTGAATTATCAAACTCATCCCATGCGCGTAAAGTGGAATAATCGTTTGCGATGTACACAATCGTTCAAAGTGAATGGTGTCCGGTGGCACCGTGCGCAAAGTTTCCCTCCACATTTCGAAATTTTTGGCCTACCGGCGAAATATCTACCCCCGCCCCCTTCCCCACCCCCTTTTCTCCCCGACCACAATTCACATTTCCCCTATCTCCTCCTACCTTCCTTCCTAAGCTATAGCCGCTTCCTTGCTCTCGCCGTCTCGCATCCTACCGTCGGGGTCGCCATGGTCTTCTTCAATGACCTCTCCAGCGGTTCCTCCTCCGACGATGACTCCTTCACCATCCGGGTAGGCCTCTCTTCTTTCTCTCGGGTTATGAGTTGGAATGAAGGATTTTAACCCGATGGTTGATTTGAGTCATTTCTTCCTATTGTAGCTCCCTAGGACCATCAGTTGCAATGAATGGAGAGGGGTGGCTGAAGATCTGCCTACTCGTTGTCACTATCAATCTCCATGCGTGAAGCTAGTTGCGTTTGAACCTGTGGACAGTGGGAGGAAGTTTCTGGCATGTGCAGAGAAGGTTAGCCCCACTTTCGTTGTTAGAAATCATTTGTTAGATGTGATTTAGAAACTGCCACTGTGCTATGTTATTCTGGATGTTAAGACAGTGTCACAGTTTGTACCTAGTATCTAAAAATGTTGCCATCTCATCAGCGGTGCCATTAGAAAATTATTTGGCACCGCTTCAGCAGTTTGTGCAGCCAACTTTTGTCCACACATCTGAGCAGCCAAGTAGTAAAATACTAAATCTTTATGGCACGAAGGAACTGGGCATCGGAGCAACTAGGTGCTCCGGAGTCCGGGTCCCTGATTTTTTTCCGCTGCATCGGCTCGCCAGTGCAGGGCACCGGTGCCAAATGTAGCAACAGTTGTCTTTACACCGGTTTTGGCATACATAGTGGACGACCTTAGTGCTATTAGTTCTATGTTACTAAATTTGTGCATGTACACACCTGTTAGTATCAATTTGCTGTCATCCAAACACTGCCGCTATGCTGTTGCAGTTATATTTAGCTTCCTCATAAAATGTTCAATTTGTTATTTATAGTACATGACTGAGAACTTGTAGCGTTGTTGTAGTTAATTATAGCTTCTCATGTTTCATAATTTGGTTGTTGTCTCAGTAGCAATTAATTCATTGGCACATTGATCTTTTTGAGAAGATATGTCATAATTAACCTATTTCTTTAGTTTTTCAAAATATGTATTTGGTGATTTTCTATGTTGCTAGAAACCTATTTTCCCTACAATTGTTACTGATCTAGTTTTAAATATTATAGGATGAACGGAAGTGTCTTACCTGGAGTGGGTTGATCAAGAGTGGCCACAGTCTTTGAAGATGCGCCTAGCAAAGCTCCGGAGCATGTATGACACTACAAAAAAAGACACTTCTGTGATGATACATGTTTGTCACAGTAGGTCACATTTTCTGTCATGCATGTACATCCATGACAAATTTATGACAGAATCAAGATAGTCATACCTATGCTATCGTAGAAGTGCTCCATGACATTACCAACATTATCATCACGGAAGTGTCCACTTCCATGACGATAAATCGCGCGTCATAGAAGTGCTTTCGTCAAGGGTGACCGACATGTGGCATCCATCGTAACGGGACGCCGTTAAGCTATCGGGTCCGGTTTTGGATCCGATAACCTGTTAACAGCCCAGACCAATGGGAATTTTCCACGTGTAAAATTCTCATTGGGCGGAGGAAACACGTGTCGGCTCAACTTTCAGACAGATGTCATCTGATCATTGGACAGGAGGCGCCTATGATACGTCGACACGTGGCACGGCCCAACAAAGGCCCATTCCGGTGAAAAGGCCGGCCTGTTTGACTTGGTCAAAAGGTAATAGGCCGGCCCACAGAAAGCCTGTTAATGGCTTGTTCGTATATAGCCCGTTTACGACCCGCTTACTACCGGCCCGTTACGGCCTATCGGAATTAAGCCCAGTAGCTTCATCTGGGCCATCCAATATGATTCCAGCCTGTTGTAACTTCTGGCCCATGTATGGCCGATGATGTCTTTCGGCCCATATGAGGCCCTTTGTAACTCTCGACCCATTAAAGGCCCGGGATGAAACTGGCCCATAATGAACAGTGTATCGCTTTATACCCATTAATGGCCCATTATTCCGTCGGCCATTTCCAGCCCGTGTTAACTTTCGGTCTTCTAAGGGTCCATTTATTCTTGGGCTCATTTATAGAATTCGGTTAGATACGGTCCGTTATTGGCCTGTTCCGTTTGTGGGCGAAATACAGCCCGTGGTTACATTCGGCCCGTTTGTGGCCCGTTAACCCGTTGGGCTGTTTTCATAGCGTTATCAAATACGGCCTTTTAATGGCCCGTTATGGTCCATGAATAGTATGACCCATGTTTGGTGAAATGATTATACAGCCCGCAGAAGGCCAATGGATCCTACGGCCCGTAGAAGGCCCATGGATCATACAGCCCGTAGAAGGCCCATGGATCATACAGCCCGTAGAAACTCCATGGATCCTACGGCCCGTAAAAGGCCCATGGATCCTACAACCCGTAGAAGGCCCACGGATCCTACGGCCCATAGGAGGCCCATGGTTGCAACAGACCGTCTGTTTTCATGATTATTGTGGCCTAGTTACCAAAACTAGGTTATTGTGGCCACTAAAAAACGCCGAAAAGGAACTGCAGTGACTACAAGCAAACAACTAAACAAGACAATAAGAAAATAAATAAGCAAGCAACTAACGCTAGCCTATTACAGCTATTGCACATATTACATGCACTGGGCATCGAAGTTCGCCACCAGTGCAAATATAGGGAACAAAGCAGCATATTACATACACTGGCCGTCAAAATTGGCCACCAGTGCAAATAAACGCAGCAGCAAAACAAGTCCATAACTGAAACAACTTCACAAGAGCTCAAGAAACATTATCATGGGTATCCACCATGCTGGCAATAAGCTTAGCAAGCTTACTAGCTTTGTCCTGTTTGGCGCTAAAATCCTCCAACGCTTGCTGTTGCACCAGAAAGTATGCATCTGAATGCTGTAGGGACTTCTGCAGTCCTTCCGCTTCTTGTGGCAACACAGCTGATCGATGTCATTCAGCTTGTAGTTGAGACTCAAGAAACCGAACTGATTTAGACAGTGAGTTTGAACAGCTTGTGCAAGCGGTAGTGGCCAGTAACTCGAATAGTAAACCAAGATAGGACTTTGGGGTTGGCTCACTGTCCTCAAGATAGTTTTGCTTAGCTGTTTTATTAGTTTTGTTGGAGACCAACAAGGATGTCTCACGATCCTGAACCTTATCTGCATTACTTCCTTTATCATTGCTTAATAAGGCACTCTTCCCCAATATTCTGTCAGCATTCTAAAAGAAGAAACAAGCAGACACATAACAGGTTTAGCATGTACTAGTATATGAAACTCATTTCGGTGAACCAATTCATTAGTAAGGTGGACAAGATTAAACTACCAAGTCTTCTATTGCCAAGTAGTACATTATAAAAGCATCAAACAAACCTATATCTATGTCCTATGGTCACTGCATTGTCTTGCCAAATCAAAATAGAGACACGGTTCAAATCATATCAGTTCAAGAGAAAGCAGCACTGAAAGAATACAAAGCGTGGGAAACTAAACGACACAACAAGATTTCAGATGGGTACCACGGGTCTACCTGTACAACAACACTATTGGCCCTGTTATGATGCTAGTAATGTGCATGATATGAGAAGTCAACTGTATACACAATTGAAATTAAAATCAATAGAGCTATTTATAAGAGCAAACCTGTTAAAGAAACATGCGTAAACATACCTGTTGTGCCATTGGAGTTTCCATTGGATAAAGTTTGTATGAGTAAATACAGTGATACAAGAGCAAAGCAGTATGCACGATAGCAATGGAATCTTAAATGAGAACAGTTGTTCTTCAGGTTTAAGCACTTGTTCTACATGAACAGAGTACAGTAAGACGCAAGTATATATTACTTAAAATAAAATGAGCTCATAGACTTTACCACATTCTTGGTTCGGGACCAGTAAAGAACAAGGCGTTCCCAGTCATCGTCCAGTAAATGTGTCTTAGGAGAACGTAAGGGAATTTGATGAGTTTCTTTGCCAGTGAAGTACGTTTTCTTCAGGTAATTCCGATACTGCCACCAAGCATTCTTGAAGATAGCAAAGGTATTATCACAGGTTACCTCATCCTGAGTTTCCAAATCGGTCCTTCTCTATAGAGAAAAATGGGAAAATTTGTTGTATTATAACCATCATGGAGGTAGAATGTATGGGACAAAGCAAAGTAATTGCCATGAATAACATTACTTACACATAACTCCTGGACAAACACCTGCTAATGTCATTTTCCTTCATCTTCAGTATAATATTTCCATGATGGGAAGATATGCACATAGGATTTAACAACATCAAATGCGATAGATGCTAAACTATGAATGGCTGGTTGTGCTTCCTCCACATGAATAGGTGTACTAACTGGTGGAGTTGGGGTTCACCGTGGTAGTACTGGCGCTTTGGGCACTGGAGCTGCCTTACTAACTGCTCTTGTTTGGGAGCTCTGTGGTGGAGATGGTGTTGTGTCAACAGGAACTGGGTTACTATCTACTGGGGTTGGGGTTAGATTGAGAGAAGCTGGTTCTCTGTCCATCGCAGTAGGGGTAAAATCTGCAAGAGTCTGGGTTATGTGTGGTAGGGCTGGTTCTCGTGCATGTACAACCGGGGTGCTATCTCCACAAAGAGACAGTTGTATTAGTACTACAAATTTTCTCGTGCATTTAAAACACCATCCGTTGCCACTTTACTCCAAATTTGTCTTTCACAGCTAATAAAAAATATCATCAACATCACACACAATTTTTTTGTAAGAACGGTTTGCGATGAAAATTCATGGGTCTATTTAAGTCTTCCTCCTTAAGCTTCGCCGGCTCGTCTGCTCCAGTGCCGGAAACCCCTGAATCCACGAATCCTGATCCCCATTCCCGCAACCCCTTCTTACAAAGATAACGCCATGGAAACGCCTCGTGAGGGCCCATACGGTGGCCGCGTCCTCCCCGGGCGCTGTCGCCTGTGCCGAGAGCACGGCCACCTACGCCGAGACTGCCGCTGCATCCGCATTGAGCGCAGCCACATCTGCCATGAGGGCATCTGTGGCAGCCGACAGGGCAGCTGCAGCAGCCGAGACGGCTGCAGCAGCTGCTGCGACGGTGGCTGCAAACACCAAGAGCTCTCGAGCTGTTGTCCGTGCCGCCGATGTGGCCCTGGCCCGGGTCGAGGCCATACACGTCCAGATCGAGGATGCACATGCCAAGATATTCCAGACCACCTCATAATCCAGCATGCAAACCACGTCTGAAAAGGCGGCGGTGGCCATGGAGCACCTGCTTCCTCATGAGATCACCGAGCGGGAGCTGGAGATGCAGGAAGCAACAAAGATCGAGGAGCGCCAAGAGGAGGAGTTGCACGTGGCCGAAGTCGAGGTAGAGAAGAGTCTGTCCACCGAGGAATCAGCGGTGGAGTACCAACGTGAGCTCTGGCGCAACCACTACTACGAGTACTACAAC